>NW_028227271.1:21927500-22192500 GCF_978045245.1 Mus caroli
CTGCCAGTTCCAAAAGCAGCCACTATTGGCGAAGACCAGTCAGGGCCTGACAGGCCCAGAGGCAGCCTGCTCACTGCAGGACTGAGCTCCACCAGGGAGGTCTGCTGGGCAGGAGTCGGGGAGAGAGCCCAGCGAGACCCCAGCAGCCTCCCGTTTCTCGTCTCACCCCACAGAGGTCCCATCTGCGCCTGTCTACCATCATAATCCACCTAAGATTTTAGAACAAAAAGCCTTGGCTTTAAAAAGAAAGAAAGAAAGAAAGAAAGAAAGAAAGAAAGAAAGAAAGAAAGAAAGAAAGAAAGAAAGAAAGAAAGAAAGGAAATGTGTTGTAGATGCAGAAACTGACTCAGTACAATTGCGGGGGCAGAGTGTGGCTTCCAGGAGCCCAGGGAAAATGTCATGTCCAGGCCCTGCGTTTCTTCCAGCCTGGCTGTTGTATTCTGGTGCCCGTTTTTCCTGTAAGTGGAGCTGGTTCTACTCACGTTGAGAGGATTGAAGGAAATGACAGGTGGCTTGCTGCCCAAGACCACATTGCTCCCTACAACTTGTCGGTCTCTCTTGTAGATCACACACAGTGTCATGCCTCACACTGTAACAGCAAGGCCATCAGCAAGCTACCAATCACATTAAAAAAAAAAAAAAAAGCAATCCAGCCAGTGGTGGCGCTCGCCTTTAACCCCAGCACTTGGGAGGCAGAGGCAGAGGCAGGCGGATTTCTGAGTCCGAGGCCAGCCTGGTCTACAGAGTGAGTTCCAGGACAGCCAGGGCTACACAGAGAGACCCTGTCTCAAAAAAACAAAAACAAAACAAAACAGACTGAGCTATTGGGTTTCTCTGTGTAGCCCTGGCTATCCTGGAACTCAGGCTGTAGACTAAGCTGGCCTCGAACTCGGAGATCCACCGACCATTGCCTCTCGAGTGCTGGGATCACAGGCATGTTCCACCACTGCCTGGCAGTGACTGAGCTGATTTGTAAAGCCACTCTTACATCAGGAATGACAGCTGCAAGGTCGGAGTGTGACAAGTGACGAGCTAACTGTAGCATTGCACACTGGATCCAAAGAGAAGGTTGTAAAAGAGCTGGGTTGGTCCTGTCAGCCCCATCAAAGTTCCCGATGCTTCAGAAGGTGGCTTAACACCTTCTGATCTGGGGGTGCTGTTGAGGGAGCAGGGGAGCCAAGTCCTGAGCTCACCACACTCAGATGACAAGGACCATAGCTCCTTCCAGAACGTCCCAAGGCCCTGCCCCTACTGTGAAGTTAGGGTCATTCTTACCTCTCTGGGTTTTGTTTTGCTTTTGTTTTTGTTTTCTTCAAGACAGGATTTCTCTGTGTAGTCCTGACTGCTGGACCAGGCTGTCCTTGAATTCAGAGATCCACCTGCCTCTACCTCTTGAGTGCCAGAACTAAAGGCAAGCGCTACCACACCTAGCCCGAAGTACGTTTCTGTCTTGAAGGTAGCCCCCTGCATCCCAGTTTTGTAGGTTCCCTTGAGGCCACACAAGTCACCTGACACTTGCAGAGTGCTTCACACTTCACAGGGCTGTGCTCTCGCAGCGGCAGCTCCTGTCACCCTCCCAGCAGGCCTGCAGGGTTCATGAGAGCCAAAGGTGTACCCATAGGGGCACACCCTGCATTGCCCTGAGTTCTGTGTGGTCCAAGAGGATCTGAGATGGGAACACAGGGGTTTATGCCTGAGAAAGCAGCAGTCCTATGAGCTGAAAAACCTCCCTCACCGCAGACTGCCAAGGTGCTCTGGTTCTGTCAGTACCACAGGTCTGAAGCAGGGGACCAACTCAGGCGACCCTGACAAGACAGTCATTGGGGGCGGGGGGAACAGCACAGATGGATCCAGAAATGGGAAGGCTGCAAGCAAATGAGAACACGTGCACTGTCCCTAGAGATGGACTGGAAGGCCAGCCTTCTCTTAGGGACTAACATTGTCCCCAGACAATGGTACTGTGGTACCCTGGGTCCTAAAGTGGGGTCGGGGGAAGGGGTGCTGCTGGAGCAACATCTGAGCTAGAGAAAGCATGGGGACACTGTTATGTCACCTTTTGCTGACAACAGGAAGCTGCTCTCCTCTTACCCCCTCTGCTAGTGTGATGTGCACATCTCTGCCTCAGGTCCCTGTGCCACGTTTTCTTTGCCACCTGGTGCCATTTAACAAGAGAAATGGCATCACATTCTCCAGCGAGGGCCTGGGAGCCTTCCAGGCGCTGAGGAGCTTCAGGCTGTCGCCGCTGCCAGCTCCCTGCCAAGCTTGGCAGGGATCGTGGAACTAGAGGCACCTCTCTGGGGTTTGGGCTGGCCTGCCGTTGATGCACAGCAGAGCTGAGTGACACTTAAATGGCAGGCAGGTGCCCTCAGACCTTACCAAAGACATCGGGAAGCAGTTGCTCCTGGCAGTATGTCTGACTGAGGACATGACACTGGTGTACCCAGGACTGGGGCCTGCTGCTGAAGTGGAGTTGTTGGGTGACTCGGACCCAACTGACCCTAGAAGCTACCAGGTGCCTGCTACCTGTGTTAGGACTAAGATTCTCCCGAGAATTTAATTTACATCACAGGTTCCCCAAGCTAGGCTACCTGCTATGAGCAGTTCTTAGACCCCTACAGGAAGCCCAGCTCTCTGCAGGAGGATGCAGAGACACAAGAGTTCTGGCAGCTGTCCAGTGGGACTTCTTGTCCCTGCCTTAGTGATGGTGGCTGGCCATTCCTATAGAGACAAGGACTCTGCAGAATGGCATATCCAGTAAGCTCCACCTGGCTGGATGTGGTAGCCAGCAGACATGAGAGGGACTAGTTTTTCAGGCCAGCCTGGGCTACAGCATAGAACCAGCTCATAAGACAGGGAAGGCTGATGGGATGGTTTGTAGGCTAGAAGTATTTGCTGTTGAGTCTGTCTTCCACATAAAGGTAGGAAATAACACATTGAAACTTGTCCTCTAGCCTCACATCATTCAATATTAATACATTTTGCAAGGGGTGGGGGCGTAGCTCAGTTGGTAGATGCTTGCCGTGTGTGTGTGTGTGTGTGTGTGTGTGTGTGTGTGTGTGTGTGGTGTGTGTGTGTGTGTATAAGAAACCCTACTTCGGACCACAGTGTGTGTGTGGTGTGTGTGAGAAACCCTACTTCGGTCCACAGTGTGTGTGGTGTGTGTGTGTGAAACCCTACTTCGGTCCACAGCACCATATGCAGGCATAGTGACTCAAACCAGTAATCCCAGCTCTCAGGGAGGTTCAGGGTCATCGACGATGTAGTTCATTTGAGGCCAGTCTGGGCTGCATGAGACCCTATCTGATACAAACCAGGGCTGTCAAGGCAGGATGGCTCAGCTGGTAAGAGTGTTTGCTGCCAGGCCTGATGCCCTGAATTTCATCTCCAGAACTCCTGCAAATTGTCCTTTGACCTACCTGTGCGTGTACATGCCCACCCCACCCCCAAATGCCATTTATAAAAATACAATTCAAAACAAAACACTTAACAGCGCGTGCACACACACTTCAACAGAGGCCAGGGCTGCTTAGCCACAGGGGCAGTAGTGAAGAGAGAAAGGACCAGGTCTGCGAGGCTCACCAACAGGCTGCCTCGTGCTTGTGAGTACAGAGGTCAGTTTCAGTGTCTTCCTCTGCTGCCTTATTTTTGAGTCAGCCTCTCTCACAGAGCTCGAAGTAATTATCCAAGGTAGCATCACACCCCTCATGCCTTGGTACCCTCCTTGAGTTTTCCTCCACAGCCCTTATTACCCTCCACCTACTAGAATGGTTCCTTGCTGGAATTTGGCTCTATGGGCTGCCTGATGCTGCTTGCTGCTCCAGGACTTACTGGGTGTCTGGTACGTAGTGGGTACTTCCCAGATGGTGAAGTAGCCATCCGTGGGGTCTCCAGGAGGCCCAGAGCCCAACCACAGGTCATTCCACAAGCTGGGGAAGCTCCCACTCCTCCACCACAGCCTCACTGCAGGTGCACAGCTGCCTATTGGGGCCCCTGGGTGGGACTTGACGCTGCAGCCAAGAGGCTGAAGGTCTGTGGTCTCTTGTCTAGTACTGAAGGCCCTGTGTCCCCACACCAAGGCCAGGCTTACAGAATGACAGAACTGGAACCCAGTGCAAAGTGGGTGTGTAGGGAGAGGGGGCTGGGCATGAGTAGCCCAGGCTGTGGAGAGTGAATGGGGCATTGCTTCCTGGAAAGGCATGGCCTGCCATTGACTGGCCTGGGCTCAAAAGAGAAGAGGCAGAGGCCTCCCTGACCACTGTTGTGCCCGGGGCTCCTGCTGCAGACTCTGTCCTGATCGCCCACCATTCCCATCCCTCTTCAGTGAACGGAAAGCCTGACATTGTCCTTCCCTCTGTCTCCACTGAAGGGGACTTTCCAGGATCATCCCCATTTCTCAGAACTAGATACAAGACGGGGAGGGCAAGGGAGCGTCTCCTCTGAGAACTGGACACTGAGAAACAGGGTGGGGCTGGAAGGGTGCACGTGAAGATCCTGGGCACTGGGAAGGCCCCACGGCAGTCCATGTTATGACTCATGTCTCAAATGAACAAAAAGCCATCGAGTGTGTCCCTGGGGCTGTTCAGGGAGCACGGGCACTGGGGGACTGCCACCACTTCAAACCCAGAAACTCTGGTGTTGATGGGCTCTTAATGAGCCGGCAGGTATTAAAGCTAAAACTGGCCTTGCTGCTTGAGAACACCCCAGGCAGGTCTCAGCAGTTTCACATGCGGATCTGGGAGGTTGGGCCTCTCTGTCCCCAGGGACTGCCTCCCCAACCCTCACCACACTGGGCTTGTCCCACAGACACAAAGTAGCCTTACTTCCCTGACCCTGTCTCTGAAGCATGAAGGACGTGTAACAGGCTCTGCAGTCAGGTGGGTGCAGACCCCCATCAAGGCCTTTGTTCCTGCTGGTGCATCCTGTAAGAGCTCTCTGCCCCTGAAAGCCTGTGTCTTCCTCGGAAACTGGGTAGGTTTTCAGGGCAAGAATTCCAAACCCTACCCCCACCCCGAAATGAATTACCTTTGGGGAAGAAAAAGTCTGGTGTCAGGGACTTTAATCCCAACACTGAGAAGTGGGAGAGGCAGGTGGATCTCTGAGAGGCCTCTAATCTGGGCCTAGAATGCCCTTAGCTCTAGCACTTGGTGAAAAGGCCAGGAGTTCAAGACCACCCTTGGCTAAATTGTGAGTTCAAAGCCAGCGTTTAGCAAATGAAAAGGTGGAGACCAGCAAGACAAAAATTTGATTAAGAAGCCGTTTCAGCGACAAAGTCCCTTTTTTTTTTTTTAATTTTTTTTTTTTTTTCAAGACAGGGTTTCTCTGTATAGCCCTGGCTGTCCTGGAACTCACTTTGTAGACCAGACTGGCCTTGAACTCAGAAATCCGCCTGCCTCTGCCTCTGCCTCCCAAGTGCTGGGATAAAAAGGCGTGCACCACCATGCCCGGCATTTTTTTTAATTTTTATTTTTGGTTTTTCAAGATGGCTTCTCTGTAAGCCCTGACTTTGGTGGAGCTCACTCTGTAGACCAGGCTGGCCCCCTAAGTGCTGGGATCGAAGGTGTGTGCCACCACCACCTGGCTTCAAAGATCCGTCATTTTATATTCAAGAATATGATATGAACAGGCTGTTAAGAGGTGCTCACTTCATGAGCCGGCCACCTGAGCGTGCCTCCGACAATTCTCGAGAGCTGCCCTCTGACATGGTGTGCACCTGGGCACACGTGTGCTTCGCTCACACATGTCATACACACAATAATAAAATAAAATTTTGGTGTTTTGAAGCAAGGGTTTTGTGTAACCCAACCTGGCCTTGGACTCCTGATCCTCCTGCCCCATCCTCCACCCCCCAAGGGCTGGCTCTCTGGATACCATCTGTAGCAGCATGGGAAGGAAAGAGAAGAATGCACTGAAGTCCTATCAAAAGTTTGAAGTAAAAATTGCACTTTTTGGTTTTTCTTAATGGGTAAAAGGTTGGGCTGCTGGGATGTCCCTGTAGGCCCAGCTACAAAAGAGGCAGAGGTAGGAAGCTTGCTTGAGCCCTGAAGTCTGAGGCCAGCCTCGGCACCAAGGCAAGATCCTGTCCTAAACAGATATATAAATAACGTTTTAAAAGAAAAAAAAAAAAAAAAAAAGCAGGGGCTAGAGAGCTGGCTCAGTGGTTAAGAGCACTGGCTGCTCTTCCAGAGGTCCTGAGTTCAATTCCCAGCAACCACATGGTGGCTCACAACCATCTGTAATGGGATCCAATGCTGTCTTCTGGTGTGTCTGAAGACAGCCACAATGTACTCACATACATAAAATAAATAAACAAATAAATCTTTTTTTTTGGGGGGGGGACTTTTTTCAAGACAGGGTTTCTCTGTATAGCCCTGGCTGTCCTGGAACTCACTTTGTAGACCAGGCTGGCCGCCTGCCTCTGCCTCCCGAGTGCTGGGATTAAAGGCGTCTACCACCACGCCTGGCAAATAAATAAATCTTAAAAAAAAAAAAAAAAAAAAAAAAAAGCAAGACAAAGCCCTGTTAAAAGGAAAATGTGCAAACCCTACAGAAAATTTGAAACTAATTTCTTGTGGCTGGTGAGATGGCTCAGAGGGCAAGAGCACTGACTGCTCTTCCGAAGGTACTGAGTTCAAATCCCAGCAACCACATGGTGGCTCACAACCACCTGTAATGAGATCTGATGCCCTCTTCTGATGCATATGAAGACAGCTACAGTGTACTTATGTATAATAATAAATAAATCTTTGGGCCTCAGCGAGCAGAGGTTCTAAATTCAATTCCCAACAAGTACATGAAGGCTCACAACCATATCTGTACAGCTATAGTATACTCACATAAAAAAAGAAAGAAATTAATTTCTTGATTATCTCATACTCAAAAGTGGCACAGAAGGGCTTCTGGCTTGAGAAGGTGGCTAGAGGGGACACAGAAGCCACGCCACCCGCAGACTATGCCCTGTGCTGTTGTCCGTCATTTGTCTGAGTCGACTCCTTTTCAAGAAGCTGGTAGTAAATCCATGTGATTCAGATAGCGTGGTGGCACACGCCTTTAATCCCAGCACTCGGGAGGCAGGGGCAGGCGGATTTCTGAGTTTGAGGCCAGCCTGGTCTACAGAGTGAGTTCCAGGACAGCCAGGGCTACACAGAGAAACCCTGTTTCGAGAAAAAAAAAAAAGAAAAAAGGAAAAGAAAAAGAAAGGAAGGAAAGAAGAAAGAAAGAAAGAAAGAAAGAAAGAAAGAAAGAAAGAAAGAAAGAAAGAAAGAAAGAAGAGAGAAAGAAAGAAAGAAAGAAAGAAAGAAAGAAAGAAAGAAAGAAAGAAAGAAAGAAAGAAAGAAAACACATTGAAGGTTTCGCCTAACATTTCCTGCATTGGTGAGCTCTTTCTCCCCCTTCCCTTCTCTCCCCCCCCCCTTTTGTTCTCTCTTGATCTCTGGGTCTTATGTAGGCCAGGATGGACTCCTCAAGCCCCTTATGCCACCAAAGGATAGCCTTGAACTTCTGGGCCCCCCACCTCCCTAGGTGTAGTCTAGATTCCTAGCCCATGCAGTGCTGGGGCCAGAACCCAGAACTTTGTGCATGCTAGGCAAATGTTCTACCTGTGCATGCTAGGCAAATGTTCTATCAACTGATAGCATTAGTCCCCAAATCTCTCTTCTTCCTTTGGGGGGGGGGTAGAGTTTCAAGACACGGTTTCTCTGTTTAACCCAGGCTGGCCTCGCAAATCTCTCTTCTTAACCATGAGACGAAACCATCCAAGTAGAGATTCAAGGACCACCACAGCCTCTGCCCCACCCCCACTGCAGGGTTCAAGTGAAAATACCTAGCTGAGGTCAGGCACCTGGACACACCACAGACATGAATCCCACAGGCCTTTTGCTGTCCTGTCCCGCCCCCCCCCACACACACACACACACACCCGGCCCCAGCTTAGTCTGGCACCTGTCTCAATGGGACCCCTAGGAAATGCCCGACAGACAAACATTTGTGTCAAGTGACTAATTTTGCTCCTGTCCTTCCAGATGTCAAAAGTCCCTCTGGCTGAGGTGAAGGGCTTTGTAATTGGGACTGTGAGTTCCAGCCCTCTTGCTTGATGCTCTGAGATGAGCCCTGTCTGCTGCAGGAGCTGGAGCAGCTAATGATCTTCATCCTGTAGGGAAGTGTAACTTCCTGCTTGCAGGCTGGCTTCCTTGGTGTGGTCCATGTGCATTATCCTAGCCCTAAATTCCTGTAAGCCTCAGTCTGTTCGGCTCCAGTGTCGGACACCAAAGCTAAGATGCCTGGCACATAAGCAAGGCTCCATGGCCCTAACGGTGATAAGTAACAGCGGCCCAGTAGTGACAGAGGTGAGTGAGGGCAGAGGGTTGCTGCGAAGTGTCTGGTCTTTACCTTCATGCCTCTGTCCTATGAGAAGGGCTCCTCTCCATACCCTTTCCCTCCCCCCACATCCCCATACACCCACACTCACACCCACACCCACCCTCCCAGACCCACTTCTCCTTTGCAGCTACGCTGACGCCTACACCTTCCTGCTGAGGAGTTGCTGGCCCATAGGCAAGGGGGTGGACAGGCAATGGGCCAGAAGCCCTAGAAGCCCATTTCTGTGGTGGTCCTCAGCGTCTCCTCTTAACAACTTTGATCCCCTCTCATCATCCCCAGCCCTGGACTAAAGCACCAGCCTCCTTGCCTTTCCATCCAGTCTCCAATCTGAAGCAGCCAAAGGCCCTTCCCACTAAAGCACAAGGCAGACAGAGACACACACTCAAAACACAAGAGGTCTCCTCACCACCAGGCCTCCACTCCAGCTGGACCCCTCCATCCATCCCTAGCAACGCTGCTCTCACCTTTCTCTCAGCATCCCTCAAGCAGTGGCCATGTTGGTTGGTTTCCAGTATGTGTGGCCTGGAGGGCATGTTTCCCTGCCCCTTGCAGCTGCTAAAGATATCTCTAAGCCCCTAGCCCTGAGGGTTCAGAGGTCTATATGGCCCACCACGAGGCCCACCACAGGGAACTCCAGGTCCCAGCTCCTATCTGGCAGCTCCCTCTGGCATTTCCCAGGCCATGACCCCTGGAGGGAGGGGGCTGCACATATCCCAAGACCCCCAGAGAGCTTGTTTGTGTGACTGGGGCTGAGTCTGAGAGACATTGATGAGAGAGACAAGTGGGAGAGAACATGGAGGTTTGGGGGGGGCCAGAGCCTGATACAACAGGCACAGATGTGAACAAGCTTTTGATCTAAGAAAGGAACTGCAGGGACAGGGAGGTCCCTTGCTAATCCTCAGGTCTTCCCAGGGCTCTGCTTGCTGAAAGCTTGTGTGGCTCCAGCACCCTGCGGCCAGAGTCCAAGCTTTCTGCTGGTCCAGCCTGCCCCACAGATCTGAGCACAACTTAGCCTCCCATTTAAGGCACCAGGCTTTTGCTCATGTTCTACCCTACACTGGCCACCTCTCTACCAACACCATGTCATTTTCTCAATCGAACTTTCCTGTTATGGTTGGTGCTGACTGGCACTGGTGGACCTCAGGCCAGACCCCATGCCTACCCACTCCTGTGGAGTCCAGGGTGACTGGCAATCTGTCCCCATTACTCTCAAAGGGGACTCTGCCGGGGAGGTAGGGCAGGGCAGAGGGCAAGGATATGGAAGATTAGAGAGGGCAGTGAGATTAGGAAGTCTTTTATTTATCGGTGTCCCTCCAGCACCCCTATAGGCATTCCCATGGGCCACTCAAGATGATCTGATGTCTCAACCCTGGGAAGGGCAGAGCAGGAAGCAGGAGGGACTTGGAGGCACATGGTTAGTGGGAACAATTGGTATTGCTGAGGCACAGCAGCAGGGGACTGGAAAAGGTAGGTGGCTGCAGGGTCCCTCTGCTGTCCAAGAGCAGGCTCCAGTGTGACCCCCAGCGCAGATGATGCTCAGCTGTCTGTCGTCTGCGGTGACAGTTGAGTGGTTTAATGCAGGAACCACAGGTGAAAGAGGTTTGGGGTTCCAGGCGAGGTCGCAGCTCCACCCCAGTGGTCCCACCCCAGCAGGCAAGGGCGGGGCGGAGGATGCTGCGTCGCGGTTTCTTTCTGGACTACAGGGCACACAGCCCAGACTCAGAACTGTCCCAGCTGCATGAGGCGGCGACATGGGCGCCAGGAGACTCCGGGTCCGAAGCCGGAGGAGCCGGGACAGCTCGGTGCCCACCCAGTGCAATCAGACCGAGTGCTTCGACCTTCTGGTGCGAAACTGCGTGTCCTGTGCGCTCTTCCACACGCCGGACACTGGACATAGTAAGCAAAGGCATGGGGATAGGCGCGACCTGCCTGATGTATCCAGCCTACCAGCGCCGCATGCTCCTCTGCTGACCCTGGAGCCAGTGGTCTCCCGCGTCCCTCACTGTTAGTTTCTCCCTCCCCCCTCCCCATCTCTCTTTCCCCCCTCCTCCCCCTCCCCTGCCCCTCTCCGTCTCCCCCTCCCCCCCCCATCCCTTTATCCCCTCATCCCCTCATCCCCACATCCCCTTATCCACTCTGCCAACAGCAAGCAGCCTGAAGCCTGGGACAGCTCTGCAGCCTCAGGAGGGCTCAGCTCTGAGACCCGATGTGGCGCTGCTCGTCGGTGCCCCCGCACTCCTAGGACTGATACTGGCGCTGACCCTGGTGGGTCTAGTGAGTCTGGTGAGCTGGAGGTGGCGTCAACAGCTCAGGACGGCCTCCCCAGACACTTCAGAAGGAGTCCAGCAAGGTAAGAACTGCCGGGGCTAGGGGACGTTGGGGGAGAGGGGGGGACACAGGACTGAGGGAGACCTGGAGTTGACTCTGAGGCTGTCATAAAGCAGGGAGGACAGTACAGCCCAAGCCTTAATACAAGCAAGAAGACCCAGAGGCCAAGAAGAGATGTTTGGGATGGAGGTGTCTACCCTGACATTTGGGAGCCCAAGGGCCTGATGCTAGGTTATGCCCTGTGGGCTGGCCAGACACCCCTCTCCCTCACCTCATCAAGTCTCTGAACTTAGCACTTCCTGTGTTGAAGACTTGTCACGTGCTGTTCCACGTCCTCCTCCTAGGGCTGTCCCAGAGGAGGCTTCTAGAACAGGCGTTGGGGGGGAGGCTGTGATTCAGACCTTCCTGACTTATCTTACCTGGTCCCTCTCCCACCCCAGAGTCCCTGGAAAATGTCTTTGTACCCTCCTCAGAAACCCCTCATGCCTCAGCTCCTACCTGGCCTCCGCGCAAAGAAGAATCAGGCAGTACCCTGCCACGCCACAGCGTCCCGGTGCCCGCCACAGAACTGGGCTCCACCGAGCTGGTAACCACCAAGACAGCTGGCCCAGAGCAATAGCAGCAGTGGAGATTGGAACCCAGGGATCTCTACTGGGCTTGTGGACTTCACCCAACAGCTTGGGAAAGAACTTGGCCCTTCAGTGACCGAGTCCTTTGCCTGGGGAGGTGAGCCCGGCAGAACCAGACACTACAGGCCACATGAGACTGCTTTTGTGTTAGCTCTTGGCTTGAGAACTTTCCATTTCTGAGATGGTTTGTAAGCCTGTGTGCCTTCAGATGGTTGCAAAGGCTTAAGGGTTGCATATTAATCTCTGTAATGAGTCAGAGACTGGAAACTTAATCTCGTTCTAAAAATTTTGGATTATTGGGCTGGAGGTATGGCTCAGCAGTTCGGTTTGTGTGCTGTTCTAGCCGAGGACTCCAGTTGTTCAGCTTCCTGGAACTCAGATCTGGCAGCTTAAAACCACCTGTCACTCCAGCCCCTGGAACATCCTTGCCTCCAAAGGCACCCAGCACTCATTTGCTCTAGAGCACACACACACACACACACGCATGCACACACACACACACATGCACACTTAAAAATGTCAAAATTAGCGGCTGGAGAAATTCATGGTCAACAGCGCTTACTGTGATTCCAGAGAATGAGAGTTTGGTTCCCAGAATGCACTTCAGGTGGCTCATTACTGAGCATAACTTTTGCTTCAGGGGACCTGATGCCTCTGGACTTCATGGGCATCTGTATTCACGTGCACATTCTACACACACACACACACACACACACACACACTCTTTTACAAATGATAAAATATAATAAGATGGGCATGATGGTACACACCTTTAATCCCAACATTGGGGAAGCAAAGGCAGGCAGATAACTGAGTTGGAGGCCATCCTGGTCTACATAGTAAGTTCCAGGCTAGCCAGAACTAAATGGTGAGACCAAGTCTCAAAATAATACCCTCCCAAAAAAACTTTTAAATTTTGATTTTTTTCTTTTATTATTATTTTTTTTATATTAATTTCATGGTATTTAGAAGTGGTATACTTAGATGGTGACTAAGATGAGGTAAAGCCATCAGGACTGAGCCCCTAACATACAAGGGGAGACCAGAGACAATGAACACGCCCCTCTCCTGCCGTGTGCCAGCTCTGGACCACCAGCCAGAGGGCAATCATCAGATGTGGGCCCTAGAACCTTCAGAGCTGTAAGCTAAATCAATCTCATTTCTTTGTAAAGTTATTCAGCCTTAGGTGTTTTGTTACGGCAATATACCATGGACTAACACAGGCACGATGAGTAAGAGGCTTTTCTTTGAGCTGGGAAAGGTACTGTTAAACCAAAATTAATCTGAATAAAAAAAAGGCTACGGGGAAGACACTTACTCTGTACCTGGGTGCTGTGTTTCTTTAATTCCTGCTGGGGGCGCTGTTCTGCTTTGAAGATGACTCAAGTGGCAGCAACAGCTGATGGTCTGGCTGTGGTATCTGGTACAAGTTTCTCTGTAATTTTATATTTCACCATATTGGGGACCGGACCCGCACTAAACAGCACTCTACAGTGAGTGTTGCCCTAACTGTAAGATCAGTTTTTAGAATAAGCAGGGACTAGGGGAGAGGCCTGGGTAGGGTAGTGAGGAGGCTCGGTTGTCTGTAACCCAGGAAGAACCATGGATTTCTTTGACCCAGTCTGCTAGGACGTAAGATGCCATCTTCACTGTGATGGCTGTTTCTAGAGACCTGTGATTCATAGGCAGATGTCTGTAGTCTCAGGTTGGAGTCTAAATTTAAGCCTATGGAACATCCTGGTGGTAATCTCCCTCCGAGACCAGCTGGAGGCGGCACTCAGCAGTGTGGTGTGCTGAGCAGTGACCTGTACAGCGCTCCTTCACAGAGAGGCCAAGGCAGGCCTGTGGCTCTGCAGCAAGCGGAGCTAAGATGGTCCTTTGTGTTCCCTCTACGGACTGCTCTCCCCTTGAGCTGGGCTTTCTCAGCCAAGCTGGCCCCAGGCTCAACACCACCCTTGTGGAAGCCGTCCCCTGACAGTGGGGCTCTTTGCTCTGAAGCCACTAATCCCCTCTCCCCAGTACCTGGGGTACATTGCACACTCAGAGGGAGCCATCATGTCTCCTGCCTGCCCTCCTGCTCCCAGGGAAGCTGCACTCTAGCATGTATAGGAAGGAGCACTGACCTGTGAGTCAGAAGTGGAGTCCTTCTGCAGAGTCTTGTCTAAGTTCTGAACCTGCCTTCCAGTCTCTTTGAACTCACAGCTGCCTGGCAGCATTTGGCTCTCCTGTGCAGTCCCTTCCTAGTTTAGAAAATGGTACCCAGTAGCAGTTTAGAGCATCCAGAATCTGGACATTTATTTCCAAGATGTTCTTCTCTCCAGGGGTTGTGTAAGTAGGGTGAGATCCGATGACAACAGCAGGTGACAGGCATCAGCCAGGCCATTGCTGTCCACTAGTGCTAGCCTGGGGCTGGAGGAGTCTGAACTGACCCTGGCTACTTGTATTAGCTATAGCCAGGGTCTAGGCTCTGACGGTGAAAAAAAAGCTAGTGAAACCCCCATGGGGCATACAAACCTTTGGCACCTCTCCATCCCAGCTAAGTGGCTGGCTGGTACACAGTTTCCTTCAGTCTCAGTTTCTTTTGAGAAATGGGGGATGGGTACAAAGTTCTTTTTCTGGTCTCCCGGCCCATAATGGAGAAGAGCTGGAAGGGACCTGAGAGAAGTCTGACACTCGTCCCCATTTCACAGTGAGGAAACCGAAGCCTAGGTAGCCAGAGAACCTGGCATTATCATTGTTAAGAAGAAGGGAGCAGGGCAGTGGTGGTGCACGCCTTTAATCCTAGCACTTGGGAAGCAGGGGCAGGTGGATTTCTGAGTTCGAGGCCAGCCTGCTGGTCTACAGAGTGAGTTCCAGGACAGCCAGGGCTGTACAGAGAAACCCTGTCTAAAAAAAAAAAAAAACGAAGGAGAAGAAGGGAGCTCTTTGGGAAAGGCAGGAAAAGCAAGTGGAGGGGGGACAAGGAGCAGGAACACTACACCACACACACACACACACACACACAAGGGCTGCACCACCAGGCAGGCAGTGAAGTTGGCACCCCCTCCCTGTTTGTCATAGGTGTTTCTTTCTGAGGATCTTTGTCCACCATTCTTCACTTCATCTCCATGATTCATCTCCATGACAATGGCTGGAAGGGGGAAGTGGGGGACTCATGTTTGGTTAAAACAATTATTAAGGGCTGGTGAGATGGCTCAGTGGGTAAGAGCACCCGACAGTTCTTCCGAAGTTCCGGAGTTCAAATCCCAGCAACCACATGATGGCTCACAACCATTCGTAATGAGATCTGACTCCCTCTTCTGGAGTGTCTGAAGACAGCTACAGTGTACTTACATATAATCAATAAATAAATCTTTAAAAAAATTATTAAATCTAAATCAAGACAGTCATTTTGCATATGAGTGGGAAGGTGCATTGTGGAAGTCCTTACTGGAGGCTGAGGAGAGCTGACCGTGGCCCAGAGGACCAGCCTCTTCGTATGCAGTGTGTGCTGTCATCTATAATGTCAGCTATAACCGTCACATACTCAAAAGCCCCATTTCCGGTCAAAGATGGCTCATGGATGGAGGAAAGGTGCTTGCTGCTGAGCCTGGAAACCCAAATGTGATCCTAGACCCTGTGTGGTGGAAGGAGAGGGCTGAATCCCGCAAGGTGACCCTTGACATCCACTAGTGTGCCCTGCCCCCTCCCCAGACTTTTTCCTTTAAGTCCTATCTTGAACGTCACATACAGTAGGTTTCTGTCTTGAAACACTCCCAATTGGGCTTTTCGATGCTTGTCAAGTTTTCCATCTGAGCATCTGGTCCCTTTCAGGCTCTGCTGGTGTCACAGGCATAGAGCAAGCGCCTCCTTTCTGCAAAAAAAAAAAAAAAAAAAAAAAAAAAAACTGTGTGGTCTCTCTTACCAGAAGGACCAAAGTGACAATGGCCTTGACCTTTCTAACGACCTCTGAGAGTCGGGATGATCTTACATCTGTAAGAGTGGTTCAGCCGGGCGTGGTGGCGCACGCCTTTAATCCCAGCACTTGGGAGGCAGAGGCAGGCGGGTTTCTGAGTTCGAGGCCAGCCTGGTCTACAAAGTGAGTGCCAGGACAGCCAGGGCTACACAGAGAAACCCTGTCTCGAAAAACCAAAAAAAAAAAAAAGAGTGGTTCAGAGACACAAATCACAATGAGTGATGGGCGGAGCTTAATGGAGGTTTCTGCCCCTACCTGGTATGCCTACCCAACCCTACGGGGTTGGGGTGGCGGGGAGGTCACCTACGCAAGCTGTGTCCTTTCCTTTGGATGGTCTGGTTTCCCCAACGTCCCCAGGGACTAACAGGTGGGGGCAGAGGGCTGAAGTCTCAGTTCCTTTTGGTGCTTCCTGCAGGCCGTTTTCACTTCCTGCCTGGCAGCTCCAAGACTGGGGGCGCAAGGTGGAGGTGGAGGGTTCACTAGAGAAGCCAGAGGGGAAGCCCTGCTGACCACCCCCACACACACACACACACATGCGCGCACGTGCGCGCACCAGACAGCACTGTCCTTAGAAGCTGATAGCATGTCTCAAGGCCTGCGTCTATGTCAAGAGCTGGGGCTCGTAGCTGGGGATGTGGCTCAGTTGGTGGAGTCCTTGCTTAGATGCTTGAGGCTCTTAGTTCTGCCTCCAGCACAGTATAAAACTTGGCACAGTGGCTCACACCTGTAATCCCAGCATTTGGAAGGTGGATGCAGGAAGATGAGGAGTTCAAGACCATACTCAGCTAAGTATCCAGTTCAGAGATCTTGTCTTAAAAAACAAAAACAAAAACAGCTCCTAAAGACTACCCAGCTGGGCTGGTGAGATGGCTCAGTGGTTAAGAGCACTGACTGCTCTCCCAGAGGACCTGAGTTCAATTCCCAGCAACCACATGGTGGCTCACAACCATCTGTAATCGGATCTGATGCCCTCTTCTGGTGTGTCTGAAGACAGCAGACAGCAACAGTGTACTCATATAAATAAAATAAATAAATCTTTGTGTGCCCTCTGTGGACTGTTCTCGCTTTGAGCCGGGCTTTCTCGGCCAAGCTTTTGGTCCCAGGACTCTGCTGCTGGGGCGGGACGGGATGGATCCCTAAGTTTTAGAGAACCTGGGAAAAGCTCTAGATTCAGGTCTGCCAAGCATCACCACGGTGGGAGAAAGTTTGTCTGTGCAGGTCAGGAGGTCAGAGCCCGACTGCTAGCTGTTAGGTCGGAAAGATGGGGCAGGGTGGGCGTGGGGCAGAGCCATGGAGAGGCGGGGCTGAGGGCTGGCCAGGTTGCCAAAAGGGGAGTGGCCAGAGGTCCAAGGATGCAGACTTACAAAAGGCTGGTCCGGTAGGAGAAATCTGTTCTTTATTGTTGTTGTTTTGGTTTGAGTTTTTTTTTTTTTTCTTTTCTTTTCTTTTTTTCTTTTTTTTTTTTTTTTTTGAGACATGATCTCATGTAGTCCAGGCTAGGCTCGAACTCTTTGTGTAGCCCAGAATGGCCTGAACTCCTGATCTGGTCTTCTCCTTACAAGTGATGGTGTTCGCTGCCACACCAGACTTTTTCTTTTCGTGGTGTTGAGGATAGAATCCCTTGTGCACACTAGGCAAGCTCTCTACTGTTGAAGCTACAAACACCAGCTCCTTCCTCCTCGAGCTCTTTTCACGAGCAGTCTTCCAGCGCCTTCAGGTAACTGCAGCTGGAGCAAGAGGGGCCTGGATGTGTGAAATCACACACTTCAGCATGTTGTGCAGATGAGAAGGGTCAGGCCCACGTTCTGAGCTGACTGGGAGCTACCCACCAGACATGAGCCGATAAAACTTCCCTGACCTCGTGGCTGCCCTGTCTAACCTCCACCAGCCCTGCTGTCACCAGCTCTGGCCTCTGGGGGAATCCTGAAGGGGGACTAACACGGTGGGTGCAAACAATGAGGGGGGTTACCTGAACAGGAAGGGCGAAGGCCAGGATACAGAATGACTGGGACTAGCAGGTTGAGTCGCAGTGCCCAGCCCCCCAATCCTGCTGCTCCCTTGAGACCTCAGGAGCCTGGTCGCCCCCTCCCTCCTACAGGCAGCTGGAGCCTGAGTCACGAGCTGCCTCTCAGGAGACAAAGGCAGCCCAGGGCCCTCCCTCCAGACCCCCTCCTGGTGCCAGCATCTGCACTAGCAGGGAGTCTAACATCCCCCCAATCTCTGGAGAAAATGGAAGACAGTGAGCTTAGGAGTCACCTTCTCCCTTGAGTGGCACCCAGTGTCACTATCTTTTCCCAGGTGGTTGCCTATACTGGCTGTTTCCAGTCGGGCCTTTCAGCTTCTCTTTGTAGCTCTGTGAAAGAACTGCTAGTCGTCCATCTTGCTGATGAGAAAATAAGGTCTAGAAAGATGGACCGGCCCTCATAGAGTAGGGATTGTAACAGGTCTACAGTGACACAGGGCATCATCAGGAGGGCAGGAAACAGGAGAAAGAGGAGAAGCAACAGTGGCTGAAGGGAGGCCTTCTGCACAGGCTGCCTGAGTGCAGGTCATGGGGGAAGAAGAGCCTCCCTGGGATCCTGGGGGCTTCTAGCGCTACAAAGGCGGGCTCAGGGCTCATAGTGTGGCTCCAGGCCAGACCCTGATCCTTTCTGGCTGTGTGCCAGCCATAACAAGCCACTTCCCCCACTCCTGTTCTTAGGTTTCTGTCTAGTAAATTCCAAACCTTCCTGTCTGTACAGAGTGACAGACTGGTCACCTAACATTGAAGATGCAGATGCGGAGGCCCAGCACCTGCTTTCGCTAATGTCCATAGAGTTTCAGGGGCCCCCAGGCTCCCACAGCCAGAGTTAGGCAGGGAAATGCCCATGCAAACCCCGTAGTGCAGTGATGGCCCCTGAGAGCGTCACCCTTGCCCCCCTCCACACACACACATGCACTCTCTCACTCACAACCAGGAGCACACTCCAACACCGCCTGCACACTTGCACGCACACACACTCGGCTGCCAGCCCTGGGAGCTGGGGGCGGGGCGGGTGCCCTTCAGGCAGACACTCGGCTCCTCTTGCCCGCCCCGTGGGGCTCATTGCAGATGCCAGGGGTTATTTTAAGCCTGGATCAATGGACGATTTTTTGGTGACACAGACTTGGGAGGGAAAGAGACAGGGGGCGGATGCCCTAGAGCTTTGATGTGCTCAGAGGCCCTGGAGTCCAGGATAATGGGGTCTCACCTTCACTGGGCTGCATTATCTCTAGACGCCCCTAGCCCAGCTCACTGCCATGTACCTGAAGTGGGAGTATCAGCTGCGTGGAGAGTCAGACCCCCAGAACAAAGACAAGCTGTGTCTTTTAAGTTACTCTTCCTCTGCTGCCCATCACCCCAAGACCATGTGTCCACACAGACAGGCATCTAGAGTTTGGCACAGACCCTATAGTTGTTGGCACCTGTGGTAGTTGGCTCACCGTAGAACCCACAGAATCAGGCTAAGCTGAGGAGAGACCTGGGGATGGGATGAGGTTTGGAATCAGTCCCTGGACCAATGGAAACATCACATAGATTTGCAGGTCAACAAGAGGTCACCCGTGGAGCAAATGCCAAGACAATAGGGGGAAGAGAAGACCCCAGAAGAGACGCAGCCACAGGAGACTCTGTACATTGGGAGATGACACAGTTCCAAAGTACAGCTCAGAGAGGGGGGTGGAGGGAGACCACCCTCAGAATCCCCCACCCCCACCCAACAAACACCAAGGTAGCTTGGCAGAGTGATAGGAACCTACTGCACACACAGCACAGTTGGTGGCAGTTATCCCATCGTTAGGAAAGCCAGGGAAGGAAGCAGAGAAGGATGCATCAGAAAGCACGGCTATGAAGTTCTGATTGGAGCAACAACACCCCAGCTGAAAACAAGTCATGACATAGTCTGTAATGTGATGCCCTACAATGTGTGGTCCTGGTGGGTGATTAAAGCGCTTCCTTCTTGTCTCTGTCCATCTTGTTCCATCACCTCCCTTTCTGAATGGCAATATAGAAAGTCTTTTTATGGGGATAGGGTCTTCAGGACTGGATTGGGAATTAATTACATGGGTATGTGTGCATGTGTCCGGGGAGGGGAAGAGATCATCTTTAGCCAGGGTGAACGGAGACAGCCTGTGGGTGGGGTAGTTACCCTCCTCCCAGCCTTAGCCCACTAATACCTGACATTCCTGTCAGTCCCTCATCTCACACAACAGGACTTGATCCTCCTTAGGATGTAAATCCTTCCTCTTCCTCTCTCATACCCTCCCCGTTCATAAGCTGATTCCAGGCTCCGGAGGAGGAGAGGTGGGAAGGAGAAGAGTGAGCCCTAAAGCAGCTAAATTCCCCATCAAACGGGAGTTAGAAGTAAGTATCATTTCACTGTTCCATTCAGCAGGTATTGACAGGCACCTGAGCTGAGCTGGGGACAGAGGGCTCAACTGGAAACCTAGCCTTGCCCTCCTGGTGTCCCCATCTGGATAGTGAGAGGTCATCTCCACCTCCTGGAAGGAATGGATTATGAATCTGCTTTTCAGAGAAAGGTCTTGATTTATTTCACTGTTTTTTTTTGGGGGGGCGGTTGTTTTTGTTTTGTTTTTTGAAATAGTGTCTCATGTGGTTCAAGCTGGTCTTGAACTTCTAATCCTCAAGTCTGCAGGTATGCATGACCAGAACCAAATTGCCAGCTTTCCTTCCCTTCTTCTTTTTTCCCTTCCCTTCCCTTCCTTCCTTTTTTCTTTTTCTTTTTCTTTTTTTCTCTTTCTTTTTCTCTTTCTTCTTTTTTCTTTGGTTTTTTTTGAGACAGGGTTTCTCTGTGTAGAGCCCTGGCTGTCCTGGAACTCACTCTGTAGACCAGGCTGGCCTCGAACTCAGAAATCCACCTGCCTCTGCCTCCCAAGTGCTGGGATTAAAGGCATTCTTTCTTTTCTTGAAACAGAATTTTCCCGGAACTCACCGTGTAGACCTGTGGTTCTCAACCTAGGGGTTGGGTGTCGAATATCCTACATATTATATATTTACATTAGGATTCATGACAGTAGCAAAATTACAGTTATAAAGGAGCAATTGAACAATTTTATGGTGGGGGTCACCATGAGGAACTATGTCACAGGGTTGCAGCATCAGGAAGGCTGAGAACCTCTCTGATTTAGATTAATTTAGCCTCAAGGAATCCCCCTGCTTTGTCCTTAGTGTGTGAAAGGACACTATTTTGTTCTGTTTGCTTTTTGAGACAGGGTCTCAACACATTGCCCTGGCTGGTCAAAGTTGTGAGCCCAAGTGGTCCTCCTTCTTCAACCTCTCCGCAAGCCTTCAGCACTGCTATGCCATTGCGGGCACCAAGAAGACCTTTGTTGTTGTTGGGTTTTTTTTTGTTGTTGTTTGTTTGTTTGTTTTTCGAGACAGGGTTTTTGTGTACAGCCCTGGCTGTCCTGGAACTCACTTTGTAGACCACGCTGGCCTCGAACTCAGAAATCCACCTGCCTCTGCCTCCCAAGTGCTGGAATTAAAGGTGAGCGCCACCACAGCCTGGCTCCCAGAAGACCTTTTGACCTTTACTGTAGCAACTGAGGCAGGGAGAGGCAATGACTGGCATCAGGGTCATATTCTCCTTAGCAGCTCAGCGGGGGAGTGGTGGAATGGGGCATTGAGCCATGCCTGTCATTCTTTCCCTGAGCTTGTGAAAGGACCTGGGAGTCCCAGGGAGTGAGAGTTGACAGACAGGGGAGTACAACTGGCCTGGTCCCCAGGACCTGCTCAGCCTTCTAAGGCAGAGGCCATGGAGGGGAGCTGACCACTTGAGGGCTCTGGCCAGACTGTTTCCAGAACTGGGACATCCTAGGACCCTAGCCAAATGTCCAGGTTTTAGAATCAGGGCACATGCTCTGGGGCAGACCAGAGAGGGGTTGATCAAAGCTTGATTCTGCCATTTTTGTGTTGGGGGTCCTTATTGTGCCTTCTTCATTCATGTCAGGACCAGACACAGGGATGGAACATTGGGGCGTGTGTGTGTGTGTGTGTGTGTGTGTGTATTTGTGAGTCCCTTCCCAGTGAATTCCAGGCTGCTTTGATCTCTATGCCTCTGTCCCCTTACTTAAAAAGCAGGGAATCGCTCATCCAAGGCTGCCAAGATCCGAGTCCCCAGAGCTTAAGCTGAGCCCCCTCGAGGGCCCAATTCCGACAACAATTTGAGGGAGGTCTTGGAGAGGGTCCCTGGTGGGGCGCGCTTGCTGCACTGACCTTACAGAACCCCTCCCTCCCGGCGCAGCGGCCGCGCTCCTCCCCCGGTTCTGCCTCCCTCCCGCCCTCCTCCCCTCGCTCCCTCTCCCTCCCGCCCGCCCGAGCCCGCGCCGAGCCCGCGCCGGAGCCGGAGCCCGAGCCGGAGCCAGATCCAGAGCGCGGGCACCGCGGAGCGGGCGGCGGGAAGGCAGAGGTATCCGGCGACCCGCCGCCCGGCGCAGTCCCCGAAAGACCCAGGCCCCGCACGCCCTCCGGGGTCAGAGGGAGCCGGGAACTGTGCAGGCGAGCACTCGCCGACCGCCTCCACCGTGCGCAGTCCGAGGTGAGCCCCGGAGGAAAACGCGCCCACCGGAGATCCAGCCCCGCGTACTCCACACCGAGCTCACTTGTGTCTGGAACCGCAGACGCACCAGGAGGCGTCGGCCGGGAGACTGCGCGGGCAGCCGGGCGACCGAGGGACCGGTCCCGGAGGGCTGGGGGAGCCTGGCAGAGCGGCCACGCGCCGAGCCATGCGCCGGGCGCAATAGCAGAAGGAGCGGGCTGCATGGAGCGCGCTGGGGCGCGGGGACAGCGCTGTGGCCGGCGCCCGCATGGGCTCCCGCTCGCACTCCGACTGGCGCTGCTGCTGGCAGGGTCGCCGTCGGGCCGCGCGGGGGCTCCCGAGGAGCAGGAGACCGCAGCGTCCGGTACCGTGGCACCGGCGGGAGGCGACCGCTGCCGCGGCTATTACGACGTGATGGGCCAATGGGACCCGCCCTTCAACTGCAGCTCGGGCGTCTACAGCTTCTGCTGCGGCACGTGCGGCTACCGCTTCTGTTGCCACGACGGCCCGCGCCGCCTGGACCAGAGCCGCTGCTCCAACTACGACACACCGGCCTGGGTGCAGACTGGCCGGCCGCCTGCCCGCGCCCGTGACACCGCCGCCCCGCGCGACCCGGCCCGGGAGCGCAGCCACACTGCGGTCTACGCGGTGTGCGGTGTCGCCGCTCTACTCGTGCTGGTCGGCATCGGGGCGCGCCTGGGCCTGGAGAGAGCGCACAGCCCCCGCGCTCGGCGCACGGTGACCAGGTGAGTGCGCCCGCTTGCCTGCCCGCCGGTCTTGTCTTCACTGTCCCTAGTTGGTCCAAATTTCACTGCAACTGCATCCTTCTGGACCCTCTGAATCTTTGGCCTCTCCGCAGTCCCTTTCTCTTTTTGTTTTGTTTTGTTCTTTTGGACCTCTCTTCCCCGTCTCTGCTTCACAGAGGGAGATAGATACCTGATAGCTCTCTCTCCCCTTGACCTTCCCTGCCTGTACTGGGCTCCTTGTGGCTCTAACCTCCTCTGCGGAAGACAAAAAGTCGCTGTCCAAGGAATGGGGCACGGACGATGAAGCCACTGGACTGGGGCAGTTTTAAGGGTGGTCGTGGGCTTAGCGAAGGGAGTGGATGCTTGCCGGGTTCCCTGCTGCATCTCCCTCTCCCGCCCTCCTCCCACCTCCATCCATTTCCCCAACCCAGTGTGACTCAAACCTGACCTTCATTCCTTGGAATTTCAGAAGCATCCCCTCCCCAGTAGCCCCCCAGGCAAAGGTCTGGCTTTCCAGCTGCTCAGAATGGGAGTGTGGAGGGATCTAGACCTGTGTTTTAGAGACCCCGCCAGATGCTAGCTAAGTTTTGAGTTTATTTTGACTTGTCAGCCGAATGGGAACGCTGGGAGCTGAAATTCTGTCCTGATCATGGCTGGATCTCTTCCACTTATGCTCCCCCTCACCCCCCCTACCCCCAGCAAATCCCCTGTCCTGTTTGTGCTCTCCCTTCCTTTCCACCCAGGTCCCAGCCCCACTGGGCATGTAGACTGTGGGCACCACATGCAACAGGCAGCAAGTGGGAGTTATAATAAAGAGACGCCCCTCCCCCGCCATACACATGTGGTGGACCAGATGTGCCCGGGGGCAGATCATGAGAGTAGTTGTCCCAGACCACTAAGCCCATCCCTTCCAGACACCTGGAGGGCATAAAGGGTGATGAGCCGTCCCCATAGACAACCCAGCCTTCAACCCAGCTGCCTGCAGAACCCAGAACCCATGATTTTCTCCCACTCGGCCTGACCCTCCTTCTGGGGCTGAGTTACGGCTGATTAACGAGGAGGCACACTGAAAGACACCTGAGGTGGCCAAGGATCAGCTGCAAGGTGTCTGCAGGCTGCCTAAGATGACCTCACCTTTCCCACTCCTCAGCCACTCGTGCCAATTATCCTGCCACCTATCCCACCACCGGGCACTTTGTGTTTCTTTGAAGCCACTGAATTGCAGCGGGATTTAGCAGGGGCTTCTGAATGTTGCAGGGGCAGAAACTCAGCCTCTGAATGTGGGAATCTCTCTTCCAGGACAAAGGTGGGCAGTGGGGAGGCCAGAGAGGCAGTGGGAGCCAGAGATCCACTGTAGTATAGGGGTGGCTGGGCCAGTCTATAGCCGACTTGTGCAAGCCCAGGTTTGCTTGTGTGCTCACAACCCTGTGCTTTGACTCTCTCCTCTGGGCTCCTGGGCAGTGTGTTCTGAACCCCCTGCCCAAGTTTCTCTCTCATTCAGCCATGCTGATTCTGACAGCTAGGGAAGGACGGCTAGAGGGGTTGGAGCAGACTGGAGTCGGGCCTTGGAGAATCCGTGCAAAGGCCCAGAGGTGCGAGGCTCCTTCCTTCCCTACACAGAACTGACTTATCAGTGCTTGCCCGGTGTTGGGATAATGGCACGAGTGGCTGGGGAGTGGGAAAGGCAAGGTCATCTTAGGCAGCCTGCAGACACCTTGCAGCTGATCCTTGGCCACCTCAGGTGTCTTTCAGTGTGCCTCTTCGTTAATCAGCCGTAACTCAGCCCCAGAAAGAGGGCCAGGCCAAGTGGGAGAAAATCATGGGTTCTGGGTTCTGCAGGCAGCTGGGCTGAAGGCTGAGTTGTCTACGGGGATGGCTCAGTCAGACACTGTCACAGCTGGTGGGGGCTGGGTGTTCTGGATACCCAGGGAGGCAGCTGCCCAAGGTCATACAGCCTTTGGGTGTTGGGCTGCCACAGAGGGATCTCCATGGCTCCCCTCTTTTCCTTGTTGTCTGCCTTCCTTGTCCGTATGCCAGCGAGGCCCCAGGCCTGGCAGAAGCCCACACAGCGGGAGTATAGGTAAGGGAGATCTTGGAGGAGGGACTCCAGCAGCATTTGAAGAATAAGAAGATGGGATAAGGAAGAGGAGGAAAAAGAGGAGGAGGAGGATACTGGATTCGAAGAGCTGGGACAGGAGGCTCGATGGGGAGGGTCTTGGAGAATGAACTCCAGGAAGGAGCTTCAGGAACAGGAGGTGGCCCTAGTTACGTATGACCTCATTAGTTTCCTGACCTGCTTTGGGAGATGGCCATCTTGGGGCTGTAAGTGAGACAGGCCATGCCTGGTAGGAGGATTGAGCTATCTGAGGTCACTAGAAAGAACAGAAGGGAGAACTGAGAGGTTGAAAGAACTATCCAGAGATACAAAGCGAGACCACTGGGAACTGGAGAGAGGACATAGCGGTTAAGAATACTAGCTGCTCTCGCAGAGGACCCAAGTTCAATTCCCAACAACCACATGTTGGCTTATGATAGCGGTTCTCAACCTGTGGGTCATGAGTCCTGGAGATGGGGGAGTCAAGTGATCCCTTCACAGACTATTGGAAAATACAGATTTATTATAGAACATTACGATTCATAACTAGCAAAATTACAATTATGAAGTAGCAGTGAAGATAATCTTATAGTCTGGGGTCACCACAACATGAGGAACTGTATTAGATTGTTGCAGCATTAGGAAGGTTGAGAATCACTGGCTTATGAGCATCTGTAACCCCCATTCTAAGACTGTTATGTCCTCATCTGGCCTCCAAGGGCACCAGGCACACATATGCAGTATGAAGATATTCATGCAGGCAAAATACCTAGATACACAAAATAATAAAACTAAACCAAAACCAGGCAAGGCCATGGTGGCAACGGCCAGCCTTTGATGAGATTAGATCCTGGCTGATGGAGAGGCAGAAGCTGCAAGCCCCCTCAACATCTCTCTGTCTCCACAGGACACTGACAGAACTTCTCAAGCAGCCAGGTCCCCAAGAACCACTGCCTCCGCCTCTGGGTCCACCCTTGGGTAACTGCGTCCAGGTACAAATGGGTGACGGTGTTCTCCGGGGTTCCCCCCACAACAGCACAGGTGAGTGTTAGCTGAGCTTGGCTCACCTACACCAAGGCCGAGGAGGAGGAGGAGGAGGAGGTGGGAGAGTTGGCTAGCTTTAGGAGAGTGGACAGCTACATTTCATATATAAATGAGTGGCTGCCTGTGCAGAGGTGTGATTGGGGTCTGGATGAGCCCTCGGTGGAGGGGAACCATCTTGTCTCCTGGGCAACGAAACTGTGAGAAAGACTCTAGATTCAAGATATGCTAGCTAGGGCTGTTAGGTTGAAGCTCTGGCTTGTGGATCTGGAACCCGCCTCTGTGTCTTGCGTAAGTGGTTCCCCCACCTGCTACATGCAGGCTTCTAGGGTTCAGTGCCCCTCCATCTCCATGGCGCAGGATTTAGCGTCTTGCTAGCTAGGGACCCATCCATTAGGGGGCCTCGGGACTTGCTGCCATTGTTCATGTTTTCCTGAGCCGAGCCAGGATGTTCTGGGGAGCCATCCATCCCCCAAGTAGCCTGGGGCTACAGTGGGGGAGGGTAGGGAGTTGAAAAGTAGTGGCTTTCGGCAAGCTTCAGCTTTTTTCCTTTACACTCCACTTTCCCCTCCAGACAAGAAACGCCTCAATAATACGCCTCTGGGGTCTGCCACCCCGGGACCCCCGCGCGGCCCGAGGCTGCAGGGTGGTGGCAGCCTGACGTTGCAGCCTGACTATGCCAAGTTCGCTACCCTCAAAGCAGCTGCGCTCAAGGCTACAGGTGAGGCGCGTGTTGCTGTCGCCAGTTCCCTAGGGATAATGCTACCTTCTTCACCTCAAAAGGGAGCCCGCTTGACCAATCCGGGTTCAGGACGTCCCCAAGCAGCCAATCGGCTCCCTCCCCAGCCCGCTGACCCGCACCCCCCCTATTACCTAAAGCAGGTGCTGAGCAGCCTGACTCTCGCTTCGCCCTGTTCCCCACGCAGAGGTTGCACCCCAGGACTTCTATCAACGTTTTCCCTCTACGGAGACGGGCCCGCGGACCCTCCCTGCGCGGGCCCCGCGGCCTCCGGAGGACTTGCCTGCGCTGCTTGACGCCTGTCCCTGGGCCCCTCCGGGTTACGTACCTCCGGCCGGTCCTGTCTCGGTCCCTTATGCCGCCTGGACCGCGGGCCGCCCCGCGAGGCCGCTCCCCCGTAGCCACTTGGTGGCTCAGGTCTCCCCAGCGCCCCGGCGGCCCAACCACGCGCCGCGGCGTCAGTTCAGCGTGGAGAAGCTGCCCGAGGCCTTCAGCGCGCAGCAGGCGAGCTTTTACAGCAGCGCGGGCAGAGGACCCCGGCACCTGAGCACCAACAGCAAAGCCGAGGTCACGGTCTAGAACGGAACCATTGGAGCCTTCTGTAGGGTCCTGGGCCCCAGGTCGTGAAATTGCGCTGCAGGCTTGAATCCAAGCAGGAACAAGGACATTCAGAGCCTGTGGCTAAAGGGCCAAAAGGGTAGGGCCAGGTGTTCTGTCCTTGGGAATGTAGGGCTATCCTTACCTGTGTAAATAAAGCCTCTAATGTGGTTCCTGTCCCAAGGGGATCATCAGTCATTGACTGGGCAGACAGCAGTGCAAACCAGAGAGAAGTGGCCAGAGAGGATGGCTGGGTCGAATGCCAACCAATGCTCAGAGCAGATGGAGCCACAGTCATCCAAAGGTCTGGGTTCAGGGGAGAGCGGGCGGGCTTGTTACCCCTGTGGGGGTTCCTGTGCTCTACCAGAGGCTAGCCCCTCCCCAGCCCGCAGCTGATCTCTCACTCAACAGTTTTGAGTTAGCCTGGCCTGGCTGATCATCATTGACACAGTCTGGCCCTGGGCCGGCTCCTGGCTTGCAGGCTGCTTGGCCAGATTGGCCCAGGGCCACCCCCCTAATGGGTGTGGGCCACATGGACATCTGGTGCTCAGGATAGAAAAGGCTCCTCCCAGGAGCTGCTCTGGGTTAAGGGGGATGGAGATGTTGGAATGGGAGCCTAGCAATGCCCCTCCCTTGGGGTGCTCCCACTGCACAGGCTTGGCCCCTCCAGCTCTCTTCCCTCTTCCTGCCAGAGGCTCCCAGTACCTGGCTGAGGCCCAGGGTACTGTCGGCGCCTGTTTGCAAGGTCCTCAGTTCCATGTTCTGGTGTGTGTGGGGACACCCTGGCTACAGCCAGGTGAGGTATATGACCTCAGCTAAACCACTCCCTGTGTTCCCCAGGGATGGCACACTGTCTGAACAACAGCTACCATATGTTACTATTTCTTATTTAAGGGGAAGAGACCTGCAGGGCTGTCTGCAGATAAAGAAATGAAGGTTTGGGGACCTGAGTTCCTTGTCTGAGATCTGCACTGGGGCTAGGCTGAGGCAGAGGGCAGGGGCCAGCACTGCAATGCCGACTCTAGTGAACATGGTGCAGGCAGACCCTCCTAGCTGTGCTGGCCTCTGGGCAGTGTAGTCTACAGTTGATGCCTTTTAGGAAAGGGTGTGATTCAGAGCTGTTGGCCTGATGATCAGGTTTCAGCCCCAGGCTCATCTTGGATGGAACCTTCTTCCATTCTACTTCTAAAGGCCCAAATACTCTACCAGGCTCACAGAGCACGTAGTGCACCCTGGTACTTCTTGTATGTCACATTGCTATCACCTGAACAATAAGCCTGATGCTGAGGTCAAAGGCTTGTTCTAGTCTGCATATATGCAAGTGGTGAGGGGCCAGTTCACCAACGTGACTCAGCTGGGAAAAACAACAACATATGTGGTATGTGTCCAGAAGCCGGTGAATTGCTGAGGGCCGCACCTACAGGAAGTGGAAATGAAGCAAGGGCTCACCTGACGGAGGAGTGACTTAACACCTCAAGTTCAAAAAAAAACCAACTACTACCAACCAGCCAGTCAGAGAGCTGAATGGCCAGGCAAGGAGCTGGAATCTGGATAAAGCCCTTTTATCCCAGACTCTCTCCCATCCCTAGAGTGTGTCAGGTACACCTGTGGGCAAGAAAGGGCCACCAGAATGCAGCCATCAGGCTGCCCCCAGTCCCCCAAAGTCCCTAGCTCAATATTGGCCAAGAAATGCAGCCATCTGGTTAAATCAGCGTAATGGTCATACTACAGACTCACACAGCCTTGCGTTAGGTGGTACCAATCTGTGTTTATTGAAAACCTATGTCCAGCACATGGTGAATGTTTCAACATCGATGGAGACATAGGTGTATCCCCTGTTCAGTGAAAAACCAACCCCTCCCACCCCTCGACAAGGAGAAAAGGCACAGTATATACACAGACACAAGGGCTAGGCTGCCCCACGGCAGGGGCCATAAATTACAGTGATGGTTGGGGAGAGGCGGAAGGCAGAGTAGGTGGGGTTGAAGCACCTCAGGGCCCCACCCCTGCCTACTCACTTCAACCAGCTTGAAGGGATGAGGAGAAGCGAGGAGGGACAGTTCCTCTCAAGTCTCTCAGAAAGCCCTGAGCCAAGCAGTCTGCAGAAGCAGGGTCAGAGCATTCTTCTTCCTAGGACCCCCCCCCCATCTCAAGGCAAGAGACCCGACTCCTGCTGCCTACCCTGAAATGAGAGGCTGGTTGCTGGTAAGGTTTGGGACCAGTGTCTGCCACCCGGGCTTATTCAGACAGGAATTAGGGATAAAAATACACTTCTATGGGAGGTAGGAGTGAGGGTGGGGGAGGAAGAACAAACAAGTCATGCTGGAGACCCCTGGCCCTCAGGCCCAATGGTGACCTCATCCTGTCCAGCCCCATGGGCCCACCCTGAGCTCAGGCGGCCGTCTGGGGGGGGGTGGAGGAGTGGGAAGGAACAGGACAATTAAATAAGATACCATTTATTTTTTAAAAAAATTAAAAAACAATGCCGACATTATTTTTCACCCATCCCTAGACCTGCCCCTGCCTCCCTCCCACCCACCTCCCCAGGGCTGGGCTCCTTCCCTCCCTGGCTGTCCCTTGTAAGGATGAAAGAACAATGAACAAGGCTTAGTCAGGCACAGGGGAGGGAGTGCAGACCCAGGGAGAGGAACAAAGATGCTACAGCAACTTTGCCCTGCATCTCGGCAGGCCTGAGCACACACATATAAAAACATCTGTATAAAAAGGGGCGCGTCTATCAAGTCCAGAATGCGAAATGCTCTCTGGTGCAGAGACCTAGTTCCCAGAGAAAGCCTGATTAAAAACAAAAACAGGAAGGAAACGTAACAACAAAGAAAACCAGAGGCAGAAAGGAGACAGTCTCTAGAGGGCTGGGAGGGGCTCGCAGCGCCCCACGTTGCTTCCAACTGAGGAGAGCTCCGTTCCTGCTCAGGCCATCTCTCTTCTCAGCCCGCCTGGGCTTGGACCGTGGATTTACCACAGCAGTGTTAAGGAGCTCTGCCCATGGTCCTACTGGCCCGAAATGATCCAAAAGCCTTGGCAGGTAACAGCTCAGAACAATCAGTCTTGCCTTCATCCTCACAGCTCTGGGAGGAGGGAGAAAAACAGATGGGGAGACAGTCTGGGAGACAGAGGGAAGATCCTGGGAGAAAGAGACAAAAAGGTGGAAAGAAGTGGACCAGGCCCCAGACGGTGGTCAGGAGGCAGCGATGGCAGTGCCACCGCCCAGCTTGACAATCATCTGCTGGCAGTCATTGCAGGAACGGCGGTCACCCACCTTCTCCAGGGTGCGGGCAGCTTCAGCCAGCAGCACTGCCCGCTGGCCCGGGGAAGACAGGAAAGAGAGGGGAAGATGGCGGCAGGCCAGCAGGATGGCAGTAGCTCGCTCTCGTTGGCCAGGCCAGGTGTCTACCTCTCCTGTGGGAATGACATTTATATAAGCACTGTCCCAAGGAGTTTGTGCGGCCTCATTTGTTGAACACACCCCCTCATCCTGTGGAGGTGTCTTCTGCCCTCTTCCCTGTCCTTCTCAAAGGGCAGAAGAAGATGAACTTGGCAGTTGACTGGGCCGAGATAGTCAAACCCAGGCAACTTCTACTCTGCTCCTGCACTGGGAGGACATCCTAAGCTTTTAGAGCCGTGTGCTGATTCCTCAGCTAACAAGGTTTCTGCTGCCTCCCTTTTGTCCCCACCTCACTAAGCAGCTAAGAGAGTCATGCAGTGTGTGGAAACCCCCTGCCCGATACCTGGGCTCCACCCTCTCTGCTCCCCAAGTGTAAGGCTACAGCGGGCCTCTGGCCAGGCAGCTGCTGGACTTACCATGCTTGGTGTTCTGAGTGGGGCGCCGCCGTAGGCTATGCTCCAGCAGCTGGTGTGTACGGGTAGGGCTGGCTCCTGCCATCAGGCGCACGGTGGCTTCATGCAGGAACACCTGGGAGGTACAGGGGGCACCAGTCACACTCTGGGTCTGACCTGTCTAATCGCTGTGTCCCTATCTTATCCTCAAGCCAACCTAGGAACCTATGTCAACACTGAGAAAGGGACAGAGCACAGGCCAGCTGTGGGCAGGAGCAATAGGAGCTAGAGGCAACGGGACGGTCCCTGATGTTGCAAAGCCCCGAGGTACCCTCTAGGGTTTGGGTGACGCCTTGTCCTTGAGGGCTGTGTCTCAGTCGGACAAAAGGACAGAGGAGGAGAAAGAGGGATGAGGAGGAATAGCTAGGACAGTATCGAGTGCAATATCTTATTTCTTCAGAAAGGAATGGAGTCTAGACTGGAAGTCTTCTTCAGCCCTTTGACACTGTAACCCAACACTGTCCTTTATAAGGGACATGCTGAAGGACTCTGCAATACAGCCAAACCTCCCCACCTCTGTAAATTGGGGATCACACACACACACACACACACACACGAGAAATCTCAAGGTTTAAGTGTATGGTTCTGTGTTGCTCTCTTGCTCACAGGTGGACAGCAGATTGATTGGTCAGACTGGGTACATGTTTCCAGGGACCAGTTTCTGGTTTTGAGACAGGGTCACACTGTGTAGTCCTGGATGGCCTAGAAATCCTGATATAGACCAGGCAGATTTCAAATGTACAGTGATCCACCTGCCTCTGTCACCAGAGTGCTAGGATTAAAGGTATGGTTACCATGCTAACTCAGAAAAACAGGATTTATTTTGTGTGTTTGAGTATGTGTGTGTGGAGGGTAAGTGCTCCATTGTGCACGTGGAGGTCCGAGGACAGTTTGTGGGAGGGAGCCGGTTCTCTTCTGCCACCACGTGGGTGCTGTGGATTGGACGCAGGCCATCAACCTTAATAGCCAGTGCCTTTACCTGCTGAGCCATCTCATTGGCCTAAATCGGCCGCTTGTGGGAAAACAGAAACCACTGGTGGGTGGAGGCCCAGGTCTAGGTCTCTAACTTCTTTGTCTTTCTCCAGTCTTAGAGAGAGAAACTAGGGCCTTACCCATGCCTGGCAAGCTCTCCACACTGGGCGACAGACATCCTCAGCCTTTCCGACTTTGAGACAAGGTCTTACTAAGTTGCCCAGGCTGGCCTTGAATTTGCAATAGTCCTGTTTCAGCCTTTTGAGTAGCTCGTGATGCTGGGTGGGGGCGCTGAAGCCTCCTGAGTGAGGACGGGCAGGAAGGAGGGCATTTTAGGGGAGGCGTTTGGTCCCAGCCAGTCTGTGAGCAGACCAGAGGTTTAACCTGAATGGGTTCCAAAAGGGAGGTGCAGGATGCCCCAAACCATGGGGCACACGTCTGTCTGTCTTCTTGAGGAAGTCTTTTTTTAAAAAGATTTATTTATTATATGTAAGTACACTGTAGCTGACTTGAGACAGCCCAGAAGAGGGCAACAGATCTCATTATGGATGGTTGTGAGCCACCATGTGGTTGCTGGGAATTGAACTCAGGACCCTCGGAAGAGCAGTCAGTGCTCTTAACCACTGAGCCATCTCTCCAGCCCTTGAGGAACAGTCTTATGTAGCCTGTGCTGGCCTCAAATGTACTATGTGGCCAAGGATGATGGGTTCCTGATCCTTGTGCCTTTATGTCCCAAATGCTAGGATTACAAGTGTATGCCATCACACTCGAGACTTATCTGGTGCTGGGGCTGACAGAGGGTTTTGTGCATTGTAGGTAGGCACACTACCAAGTAGCCCCTTTGCCTGTGCTCTGATGACTGGATCTCTCTCCTGGGCCAGTTGTCTTGGTTTCCTGCAGTGTTCAGTACGACCCTGAGGCTGTACTTCCGGCTGAGGGATTTCTTCCCCAGCAACATCCTTGGCCTTCAGCACCGCTTCTAGCCCAGCTTTCTCCTTTCCTTGCCACTTATGATACGGTGTCCTCTTCTGCTCTCATAGAATAATTCAGGCTCCAGCATGTGGATCCTTACACAATAACAACAGGGTGAGGTTCATGAAGGGGGGGAAGCAGGGCCGAGCAACATGGGCCTCCGGGCACAAAGCACCGCACTTGAGTTCAGATGCTACAATTCTCCTCGTAAGATCTGCACAAGGCTGGGCTCACCAACTTCCTGTCACGGAGTGAAGTGAGCTCATGAGGTCTCGGGCCTCTTATGAGTATCTATATGCAGTTACGGATTGCTGGGAGACAGAGGGACATTATCATCAGTGGTGTGGCTATTGGCAAGAACCCACATGCCTATGAACAAGCCTGATGAAACTCACTGGGTCATTACAAAACGAAACAAGAAAGCACATAAGTAGAAAGGGGACTGATGGGAGGAGGAGAGGAGAGGCAGCACTGGGAAGGACAGGCTGACGGGACTGAAAGGAGCCCAGCACACACACACACACACATATATAACATTACATACATATGCATGCTTGGGTGGGAATGTCACAATGAAACCCATCAATTATTATAGTTATTTTAACTAAGTATGCTAATCAGGACAAAAGTGAAGGATATGCCAATTATAATTACACGTCATATACTAACTTATAATATACTTATATATAACTTGTAATATTTATTATTATTTTTTTATGTGTCAAATAAAAATTTAAATACATTTTTAAGCTGGGCATGATGGTGCACACTTTTACCCCTAGCATTTGGGAGAGAGCGTCGGCTAGATCTCAGTGAGTTTGAGGCTCGCCTGGCTGTCATAGCAAGTTCTAGCCACTCCCCTAATGTTTAGTACAATCTATGCCTCTCCCCTTACTGCTGCCTCCGACTGCCACACACGTCAGGAGGTGTGTGCCTGACTCCACACATAAGGTGCTGAAGCAGACTCAAGGCCAAGCCTAGGGAACATATTGAGACTTTGCTTAAAACAAACTCCGCCTGCTCACTGCATTACGCTGATGAGCACTGTAAACAACGAAGGGATGACTTGAATGTAAAGAAGCACAGATGGGGGGCTGGTGAGATGGCTCAGTGGGTAAGAGCACCCGACTGCTCTTCCGAAGGTCCGGAGTTCAAATCCCAGCAACCACATGGTGGCTCACAACCATCCGTAACGAGATCTGACTCCCTCTTCTGGAGTGTCTGAAGACAGCTACAGTGTACTTACATATAATAAATAAATAAATCTAAAAAAAAAAAAAAAAGAAGCACAGATGTGCATCTTTCCTCAGAGCTTAACTCAGATGCTGCAGCCAGAGGTAGGGGTGCTGTGGAGAGAAGGCGGCACGGCTGAAAAGTTCCCAAGTGGCTTACTACAGTGAAGGTCCGTTTCCATGTGGCTCTCGGCAAGGCTGCCACCTGACATTGGTTACAGCTATTGAGCGCCTGCCCTGTGGCCAGGACTGGGGAGGGAGGGAGCTGCTTAGCTCCTCCTCTGTCCTCTCACCACTCCTACAGGTCCGGTTAGTGACACATGACCCTGGGCCGGGTGCACAGCAGTGTGCAAAGGAACCCATGGCCCCCATCTTAGCGCTGGACCAGAGACCTACCCCCGCTAGACTGCACATCCCACCAGACTGCTGGGCCTCACCTTGCGGTAGGCTGGGCGGAAGCTATGGGCCAGCCTTCGAAGGCTGCCCAGGTCCCGCTGGAAGCCGGCCAGCTCAGTGCCGGATGCATGGTAGGTCTCACCCAGGAGCTGGCTGGCACTGGCCTGCTTTTGCCAGAGTGCTGTCCTCAGCGACAGTAGCAGGTCACAGGTGAACAGCTGGACCACCTAGGGGTAAACCGCAGGGAGAGACTTGTGACTGGCCCACAGCTAATTCAGGGGCCCCAGCCCCTTGCCAGACCCTCAGCCCAACAGGTAGCAGCCCCTGGGCAGGAATTGAGAAGAGTATCTGTGGGGAGCATTAACCCTGTACTGGCCACCCCCAAGCTGGGTGTGGTCTGGTCTCATCATTCTGCAGGTAAGAAAACCAAAGCTCTAAAAGGGACACAGCGCGGTGGCCGGGAGGGGCAGGAGAAGAGCCTCTCTGAGGCAGCAGCGTGGGAAGAGGTGCACATTTTCCATCTCCCATGATGGGCCTGGAGGATAAGTCACCCAGAGGTCCCCAGGCTTTTCTCCTCTAGAGGAACCAAGGGGCTGACTAAGGCAGCAGCGGAGCCTGGGGCAGAGGGCAGTGGGAGGAGGGAAGAGAAGGAGGCGGGCCACCAGGAAGGCAGAGGCACACGGTGTTCTCACGTTTGTCTTGGCAGCTACAGAACCCTGGCATGTGACTTAACCTAAGCCTTACTTTCCTCATCTGTGAAATGGGAACGGCAGCTTAGCTATTATGAGCCTTTTTTTTTTACAAGGCAGCCCTCTGTGCATGCACCGCAGGAACTGCATGTTCTGTGTAACCCCTGATGAGTCCAGGCTACCTCCTTGATGCCCAATAAGCCATCAGTAGCATGTGCGGCCCTAAGGGGAGAGGGGCTCTACACGCACCATTCAGATTCCCTGAAGGCCACTTCTCATGTCGCCTAGGTGGTACCTGCAGTCTGGTGTACCGTGCTGCCCAGACCTCTCTGCCCCATGCCTGCACAAGGTGCCAACTCTTGGCCATACTATCCTGTGGTTGATGACAGCCTCAGGGGACACAGATGAGAAACTCTCCCTCCAGGCAAAGCTGGCATTTCTAAGTTGTGGGTGTAGGAGCAGCATCTTCATGTGTGGGACAGGAGCCTGGACTGGGTCTTGCACTCTGACCTCGCTCTCCCAGGCCCATTCTCCCGCCCTGAACCACAGCTCCAAGGGTGTCCCTTAAAAACCTTTCTAGTTCCTCAAATATGACTGACAATGGTTTCCTTAGGAGGAAACACACCAAGGAAGCTCAACAATGGCTTGCCACCAAGCCTGTGATCAACACAACGGCTCTCCCTGTAGGGTTAACAAGCTGTCCTGACTTACAGAAAGCACCCAAGTGGTGGTCTGCTGACAACTGCTACCATGACATTCCAGACCAGCCACTTGAGACAAAACCCCAGGAAGCAGCTAGTTCTAACCTTCCAAAAAGTTCCCTGTTCCTCCTGTCTGATGTTTCCTAGAGGACCAGGGGTAGCACTGTCCTTATTCCCCGGGATGGTTAGGTAGGTCCTCAGCAGTGCCCTTAGATCCTCTTTGGCCACGGCACTGTGGGCAGTCAGGGCAGGCCTCTGTGATGCACTGTGGAAACATTGCACAGGTACTGCCAGAACATGCAATGCAACTACAATGCACCACAGCTGCCCGCCAGGAGGTGTGCAGCCGGCCAGAGGCACCAGCGCTGTCAGTGGGCCCAGGCCCAAGGGAGCTACCTGGAGCAAACACAGAGCCCTGCCCCGTTCACTTGGGACTTAGAGGAAGCTGCCGGCTAGCAGGACCTGAGAGTAAGGGAGCTCGGGAGAAGAAAAGGTGCAAACACATTTGCCCCGGGAAACAAAAGGCACATCTGCCCGAGTAGGCTTCATCTGTCCATCTGGCTTCTGTGTCTCAGAGAGCCCAAGAGGCTAGGTAAGCTTGGAGCGGAAGTGTTCATCCAGACCACACCGAACCCTCCAGGGGCTCCCACTCACATGGTTAAGTGAAGGATCAGAAGTAGTGCCGCTGACGTTGAGACTGCTCCACAGGTGACCACTGGCCCTCTCACAGTGACAGAAGGAGTTCTGCTGCCCATCAGCTTTCCCAGAGAGGGAGGCATGCATGGCTCTACAGGTATAGAAGACGGCCTTCACCAAGGGACTCCTAGAGCAGTGAGTGGGAGAAGAGAAGCAAGTGAGCACAGGTCAGCTGTGCCAGCACTATCACATCCTCCATTGCTGTGGCATCTGCTGGCACTGTGATACTGCCACTGTGGTCTCCTGGAGCCAGCCCCAGACAGGAAACACTGGCTTTGAGCCGAGTCAAGCCTTTTTCTGTTTAGTCCTTAACTGGTCCTGGAGGTGACTGGAGACTCAGATTCAGTGTTACAAGTCTCTGGTCTGGGGACAGGATGTTGGGTTGTGAAGGGCAGAGGAGCAAGAAGAACCCAGGCAGGTATGCCCGCCAGGCAGCTTTGCAGTCCACTGGCTCAGTGGCACAGTAACTTGAGGTAAGCTACTTGTTGAGCCTCGGCATCTTCAGCTGAGTCAGAGGCAGTCACACTCAGGTAAGGAGTGCTACTGTAGGGCTGGTAAGGGGCTGGGTATTTACCCGATAGGGGCTTGAAATCTGGCCTGGCCCAATGAAACAGACAGCTCAAGCTGCCCCCTCCCACTCCTGCCCTGCGTAGAATTGTTCTTGGCAAGAGTGTGCCTTGGCTTTCAGGACAGGACCCCAGGGGATTTTCAGCCTCACTGCATGGTGCATGTTGTAATGTTACCAAGAGTACCCAGATCTAACCAACGCCATGCAGGGTACCAGCACGCAGGCTTGCTCATCTTTAAATATTGCACACCTCCAAGGTTCAGACACGTGTTGAAAAGAATGTCAAAGTCTTTCTTTATGCATCTTGCCCAGGTGACAGAGAGATGGCTCAGCACGTAAAGGGGTTTGCCATCAAGTTGATGGACTTCTGGTCCCTAGAACCTACAAGGTGGAAGGGAAGAGCCCATTCCTGTAGGCTGTCCTTTGACTTCTCCATGCGTACCGTGACTCACACTTTCACACACACACACACACACACACACACACACACACACCACACACACACACACACAGAGCCAACAGGGCTGATGGGGAGTAGCGAATAGCAGTAAGGAAACGGGAACTGGAGCTCACATAAGCTCCAGGACTGCCTTGCAGTGGCCGCACTACATCACATTGCTGATTCTGGCTCTGCCAGGGCTATGCCGTTTCCATTTCCTCTATACAGTGTGGCGTCACGGAGGCAGAGGGAAGGGGCATCCTAAGCAACCGTGCTAAGCGAGGGCGCCTGGAGAGCTCTGTGCAGAACATACACCCAGGGTTCCTCTGCCCCTCCCCCAGCTCCCATCTGTCACACAGTTCTGACCCCAGATCAACATGGCTATCTGGACCTGCTCCCTTCTGCTACCTCGCTAAGATCCCCTTGGCGAGAAGTACATAAACGACCAAGGAGCTTACGCACTCGGTCACTTCCAGGGCCTTGGGGACCCGCTCTACTTCAGTAAAGCGAGAGCGCACAGCTGCATCGTCTCCCTGGAGCCAGCTGATGGCCATGGTGACTGCGGACGTCCACCACCGACAGATGACATCGGGGCCTGCATGGGAACAGCAGCAGGAAGCACCCATTAGCACCCACAGGAACCAAGTCTAAGGGGCACTCAGTGGCATGTGGCGTCTCTAGGCTGCGGTGCTGGACAAGGAATCTTCAGGTCACTCTCCCTCAGGACCTGGTAGTTTGTAGCAAGAACTTGAACACACTCATCCTCATAACCCAGTAACCCCATATTCCTCCTATCACTAGGAAACTGGTTGGAATAGAAGTTTAACAAAAAAGTTCACTTTAATGTTAGATTTTTTTTTTTTTTTTGAGACAGGGGACAGGGTTGCTCTGTGTGTAGCCTTGGCTGTCCTGGAACTCACTCTGTAGACCAGGCTGGTTTGGAATGCAGAGATCTGCCTGCCTCTGCCTCCTGAGTGCTGGAACTAAAGGTGTGTGCCACCACTGCCTGGCAAAGCACGTTTATGGTTTTTTGTTTTTTTTTTTTTTAAGATTTATTTATTTATTTATTATATGTAAGTACACTGTAGCTGTCTTCAGATGCACCAGAAGAGGGCGTCAGATCTCAGTACGGATGGTTGTGAGCCACCATGTGGTTGCTGGGATTTGAACTCTGGACCTTCGGAAGAGCAGTCGGGTGCTCTTACCCACTGAGCCATCTCACCAGCCCACGTTTATGTTTTTATTGCTGCAGTTTCCCTTCTGAGTCTCAGGTTTCTCAAGTGTAAAACTATGTTACAAGGGATCCTGTGAGACCAGTGAGGGACAGCCCGGTGACAGAAAAGGAGTAAGAACACGTATTCTTCTAACCCCCAAGTCAATATGAACCACGCTACCATAGCTGCTTTCATGGGATCCTTCTCTCCCTAGGATGAGAGCATCCTTCCAAGGTAGCCTGGCATCCCATACCCCCAGGTACTTCAGAGGCTGGGAGGTGGCAGCCGACGGGCTGTCATTCTGAGGGCAGTTTAGAGGGAGAAGCAAATAAACCATAGCTCTGTAGTCAGCAGGGGAGACTGCAGCCGAGGCAGTGGGGAGCTGGGTGGTAAGACGGGGACCTTCCCAGCAGGAGTGTTAGAAACCAGCTCCAGGGCCTTCTGCAGCTAAGGTGAACACCAGCTAGCCTCAGGGACTCAGGCCCTTTGTGGCTTGTATGTGCATATAGAAAGGGTCCCGTCCTAAGCTACCCAGCCAGGGCCTCAGTGTGGTAATGACCCACTTGCTGTTCCATTATACAAGGACCAATATTCTCTGCTCAGAGAATGTTGCTCATGAGGGACAAATATGGGCTGGGGCATCCTGAGGACACAGATGTAAACCGGGGACGAGGGAAGACGCTTTGAGATGGACTCCTGATTCTGGAGGGATTGATACTCACCAAGGGCCGACCTGAGCACGGAACTGCTGGAGAATGGTGAGGCCACAAATCCCACAGAGTCCACAAAGGAATGAAGTAATTTCAAATACTCTAGAGCACTGGAAAATTCACTAAGAAGAAAAAAAAAAAAAAGGTGCCATGTTTAGAAAGACTACACCTACGTATGGTATGGCCTGACATACCCACATGTGCGCTTACACCTCTAAGCTTGGCTGCTTAGAGATCCAATTCTAAGACTGAACGGCCCTCTCTGCCTCCCTTTTCCCACCATCCCCGGGCAGATCAAGTTCTGCCCATGAGCATGGTATACGCGCTTCACAGCCAGCCTTCTGCAGATGTTCTTCCCTGTGCCAGCAGAGACCCCAGGCTCGGCCTTCCTCCCTCTGTGGACAACCTTGACTCTTCCTCCAAACTAGACCCCAAAGCCACATTCTTCCAGAGATCCCCACTGCTTAGGAAGGGCTGCCCCTCCCTCGCTCCTCAGTGCACTCTAGTCGGGACCTGGGATGGTGGGACTTTGATATCTTTTGGTTTATCGGGCATTAATCTGCGACAGAGAAGCCATGTTCACTGCAAGCTGAGTTTCAAACTCTCTGGGCCAGCTGTGCCTGCCTGGTGAGCTCTCCGTCTCTCACTCCATCTCTCTCAACAGCTCACTGCTCTCTGTCCCCCAAAGCAAAGCAAACTCATCCATTTCTAACTTGCTCTGACAACTAGCCCCAGTCGGTGGAGGGCTAGAAACAGTGAAAAAAGGGGCACTGTGAGGTCTGAGCCAGACCACTGAGCAGAAAAGCTGGCCACGGGTCTGGTGAGGAATGTTGCCTGAGGGCACTGGCCCCAGGGCAGATTCAAGGCCTGGGGACCTTACCAGCTCTCTTCTTCCTGGTCGCCTGCCTTCTTCTTGGCCTGAGGTTTCACCAAGGACTCCACCGCTCTTTCTAGCAGGTTTTTGCAGAAAGCCTGGTGCACCTGGGCAATGGGGTCAGCTGAAGAGAAAGAATCGTATGGGTCTTACTCATGAGCCCTTCTGGGGCTGAGGGGACATCTCAGTGACAGCAGGCATGTTTATCACCTGTGACAATTTAGATTCCAGTCTTGTTCAGTAAGAAAAAAAAAAAAAGACTTTTTACAGTGTAAAAAGGTAGGGAAAGAGACTTAAAGAGACGGCTGTGCCCATAACAGGGACCAAATCTTTCCTAACCAAACCCAGGACTACCCTTTAGGGGCTGGTGAGATATCTCAGTGAGTAAATGTGCCTGCCACCAAGCTTGATGACAGAGTTCAACCCGGCAGCTAGCACAGTAGGGGAGAACCGGCTCCTACAAACGGCCCTGACCCGAGTACCGTGGCACCTGCCCCTACCAGACACAAACAAAATGAACAAATTTAAAAAAAAAAAAAAAAAAGGAAGGAAAAATAAGAATTAGCCCATGAGAGTGCCAAGGCAGCCCAGGCCTTTGTGTGGTTCTAAACTACACGTGTAGGGCATGTGTGTCCATGCAGGCGCACACCACACTGGCGCAGGATTCAGAAGTTCCAAGTCAGAGGTGTAAAGGAATGGCTGTACAGCCTTAGCAAGAAAAAGAGAATGTAACACTGAGAGACTTTCTGTCTTCGTGAGAACTGGTGGCCAAGAAGGACAAGAGGAGAGTGGGCTACAGGGCTCCTGACTGTGGAGAAGCCCAAGTCTCTGGGATCAGCCATGCTCGGCCTAAGATGGCTAGACAGGGGTGCTCCAAAGCACATAATGGCTGACGAGTCCCTTTTCTGGTAGGCCCTGATTATAGAGTCACTCATCCATTCCATGCTCAGCCCCAATTTGGCCAAGAGGAGGAGAGATGTTTCTGGACACTTTCTCTGTGAGAAGGCTTGGCCCCGGGAAGTGCAGGAGGACCAGCAGGTCTGTGGAAGGTCTGCCCTGTGGACAAAATTGTCAGAGGGGCTGGGATTCCTTTGCCTTTCTTTCTCTTTAACTCTTCAGTCTTTGGTGCCACACATAATCCTGATACTGCACAAAAACCAGACCACAAGCTTCCCGCTCCCCATGGCTGACATCCACTCTGTCCTGACAGAACCTGACTCTCTACTCGGCAGAGAGACCATGGCAGACAAACACCCCAGTGTTCCTTCCCTGTGTGAGTCTACCCTGCCAACCTCTGCACGCTAGGCCCGGGCAAGTCCACTCCAATCACCATCAAATGCCACAGACAGAAAGCCTGCATCTCCTTCCAGTGCCTGGAGCCCTGTCCCTGTCACCATTCTGAGCACTGGTGACTGCCTGCCGCTGCCTATTGTTCCCTAACTGCTCTGTGTACAGCTCTCTGCCCTCCCAGTGGGGCCAGAAGGCCCTGAGGCCAGGGAACAGCACACCCCATACCTTTGACATCTCCAAAGTGTCTAGAACAAGGGCTAAGAATGTAGCTGGTGCTTATCACAACTTATCATGTGTGTCCCTGTCATGTAGTGACCATAGGTGACACAGCAGAGCTGCAAGCCGAGCTAAGTCACAGATAGGCTCTGACCTCAAGGAAGTTACTTATCCTCTATGAGACTCAAAAAAGAGGAAAAGGAAAAAAAAATAAGGTGGAGACATCTGAGTGTCTAGTCTCCTGTGACGCGCCTGTCACCAGCTCTGTGCAGTGGAGAAAGCACCCTCACCTGGGTTCCTCTGGGCGCAGTACAGGCTCTCCTTGGCTGCTGACTTGATCGACCAGCTTCGCTCCATGAAAAACTTCTGGCCCAAGGGATGGCATAGCCAGCGCAGGGAGTCAGGGACAGTGCTATGCTCTGGGCCACACAGACTCTGGGCACGATTTAAGAAGTAGCTCTATGAAAGAAAAGGAGCAGGTGTGACATCAAGGTAGCAAAACGCTGGGGAAGGGGATCAATGGAAGACAGGCCCTGAGTGGGTCCCAAAGGGATCCCACCACAGAAACAAGAGAAAGTCGCTATGTTCTATGAAACCTCTCAGGCTTGAGAGTTAAGTCCCGCCACGGAGCGGGGCACATGCAGCGGGCTTCTTGCTATACCCCGTCCTGCCAAGACTATCTAAGCCTCTGGTACATGCTTCTCTTTCAACTCTGGCTTCCAGTTATTTATTTAGGAAGGGGCCTCAGAAGTCCCCAACTTTATCTGTGACACTGTGAGTGCCTAGCCAAGTAGCCCCCTCAATCCTAGGACTTCTTGGGTCATTAAAACTGCCTATCTTTTAGAGTATTATTTAGGCAAATTGTTTTTTTGATTACTTTTTTCAGCTGTCTTACAAAAAGTTTACAGAGAAACGCACACCCAGAGCCAGCGTTCAGCACCACACTAGGCGGTACCACATTAGGCGGTATCTAAGAGGCTTGCTGGAGACCATGGCATGTTTGTGTGTATGTGAGACCCTGACAGAAAACTTCAACAGAAAGTCTCAGGCCTTCCTTGCATGAGCCCCAACCTGGAAGAACGATCACAAAGGGACTTCTTTTCCACTACACAAACTTAAATGGTAATTAATATAAGCACTTTTTCCGTATATGTGCACCGCATGTGTACCCTTAAGCCCAGAAGAGGTTGATGTATTTTGTGAAACCAAGGATGGGCTTTGTAGAGCACGGTATGGGGTGGTGGCGGCCCATGCTGAGGCATCTCCCGTGAGGTCTAGTATAAAACAGAGTTTGTTTGGGGACAGGGAATGGGGATGAGAAGAAAGTAGAGGCAAAGAAAGAGAGGGGACACAGAAAGACAGAGAAAGAGAAAGAAGGAAGGGGAGAGAGGGAGAAAGGGGTCAGAGAGGCCAGTCAGTCCTGTTCATAGCAAGCCAGGCCTACCTGCGGGACGGAGCCTGGGAGGAAGGCTAGCAGAGTGTCAGAACTGAACCTGGAGTCACAGGTGGTGTGAGCCACTGGGTTTGGGAGCTGGGGACCAGATTCGGTCCTCTGAGAACAGCAGCTACTCCTAACAGCAGCTCGCTCTCCAGCCTCTTTTTAAATTCACGTAAAAAGGATTAGGTTTCATCGTGGCATTTCCAAACAAAATCTGTTTTTGTTGATTCTCCTCCATTTCTCCTCCCTCCCCCACCCTATACCTGTTCACTCCTAGTGTCCCCCCTCCCCCCACGATTTCTCTCTGTACCCTTGGATGGCCTAGAACTTGCTCTATAGGCCTCCAGAGTGCTGAGATTAAGGGCGGGTCCCCCCTTTGTTTTCAAGTCATGCTCTAGTGTGCACTAATCCTGTCCTTCCACCTCCACAACCTGCCCTCTGCCCCCTCCCACAAACAACCAGGATGTGAACAAAAGTAGGATTCACCTTTCTGAGGCTGATTGACTTTAATTTCCAGATCCATCCACTATTTTTTCAAATTTCATAATTTTGTTTTCCTAAAACACACACACACCTCTTCATCCCTTCATTACTCTACCAACGTCTGTTGTGAGACCTCTCTAGTTCTCTAAAAAGGGACACTGGGTCAAGCACAGGGGCACATACCTCTTTAATCCCAGCACTCGGGAGGCAGGGCAGGTGGATCCCTACGAGATCAGCCTGGTCTACAGAGCGGGTTCCAAGACAGAATCGGCTATGTAGTAAGACCTTGTCTCCAAACCAAACCAAACCAAACCAAACCAAGGGATGTTAAAAGTGTCTGGAAGTGAAACCACCAGTGCATAGCCAGGACAACACTGTTTCTGGGGCCCTACTGTAAGACAAACACAAGAACATCGCTGTCTGTTGGGTTATTAGAAATTCTTTTCTCCCCAACCCTGGCCCCTAATTCCGTCTTTTTTGAGTGATAATATCCCCACTCTATAGCTCACGATTTCTGATCTATAAACCTACTCAACCGGAACGGGGAGCCGAGCAGAGGTGGACGGGAAGGAAGACACATAGCCGGAGCTCCAGGAGTCCGCCACAGGGGCTGCTGGTCTGGGAACTTCCAGTGTAGGCACTGCCTCTAATGAGGGCATCTATCTCGGGGTCTGGGAGGTTGATGGTTTTGACCTTTAATAGACTTTAAGCAGCAATCAGCTAATGTAACAGTTTCAGAAAACTTGAATGCCAGAGTCAGAAATAGCACAGCCACTCGAGGATGCGCTGGGGAGGCTCTGAAGGGAACCACGGGGACAGCCGCCTGATGGGAGAAAGCTGACTGGCCTATAGACACACTCACTGGCAGTGTCACGGCAGCCTATAGGACCAGGAGAGCATTTCACTTAGATTCACAGAAACAGTGACAGTCTCCTATTTACCACCCAGCCTTGAGAACAGGATACTGTGACACCCAATACCGAAGAACCTATGACCTGCTATGACCTTCAAAGTGCTCACCGAGCTCCTCAGTGGTGGGACAACACAGGCTGTGTGTGTGTGTATACACATGTGTAATTCCAGGGCTTCGTGTATCCCAGAATCTTCTAATAATTGAGTCCAACCCTCTCCAGGTCATAGGCCTGGTTAGCAAGGTAATATGGTGATTGTTCCAAGGAAAAATAAGGAGTGCTGGCCTCTCTAGGGATCCAAGGGTGATACAGAGAGGTACAAAGGAAGCCTTTCAGGTCCTATGGCAAGAACCCACTGAAGCCATTTAGGAAATTATTAAGTTAAAATATATTTTTAACCTGAGCTCTTTTATTTCAAACATTGAAATCATGGTCTAGACATTAAGATCAACAACAACAGCAACAACAAAAAATCCCTTGGAGACAGCGTCTCATTTTGTAGCTCTAGCTGTCCTTGAACTCACAGAGATCCAACTGCTCCTGCCTCCTGAATTCTGGGATTAAAAGCATGGCCTCTGTACTGGTTAGTTTTGTGTCAACTTGTCACAGCTGGAGTTATCACAGAGAAAGGACCTTCAGTTGAGGAAATGCCTCCATGAGATTCAACTGTAAGGCATTTTCTCAATTAGTGATCAAGGGGGAAAGGCCCCTTGTGGGTGGTGCTATCCCTGGGCTGGTAGTCTTGGGTTTTATAAGAGAGCAAGCTGAGCAAACCAGGGGAAGCAAGCCAGTAAAGAACATCCCTCCACGGCCTCTGCATCAGCTCCTGCTTCCTGACCTGTTTGAGTTCCAGTCCTGACTTCCTATGGTGATGAACAGCAGCATAGAAGTGTAAGCCGAATAAACCCTTTCCTCCCCAACTTGCTTCTTGGTCATGATGTTTGTGCAGGAATAGAAACCCTGACTAAAACAGCCTCCATGCCTGGTCTGACATTAAATTAAAACATTCTGTGTGTTTGTGCACCATGAATGCAGTACCCACAGAGGCCAGAAGAGGGTGTCAAGAGTCCCTGGAGTCTAAACTTTAAGAAGCATTAGCTGACATTAAGTCTCCCCTTAATGGTTCGAACTAATAAGAAACATAAATCCAGGACAGGCGGCACAACTATAAAGGCTTCTGTACAGGAAACCGAGAATAATTTTTATTGCTCTTTTAATTTTCTTGGCTTTATACTCCAATTATAATATTCCCAATTTAAAGAAAAAAAAAATACTTTCCCTCTAAATTTTGGAGACACCAGACCTCTACTGAGCTGCAGGAGCCTCTCCCGTAGCTCATCTGCTAACTGCCTGGCATGAGAGGCGAGGCAGCCGCCCGGGACTGCTTAGCTCTCGAGAGCTGCCCAGTGTGCCTGGACTGGCTCTAGCCCTCCGTTACAGCTGGCGACTGTGTGCCATGAACCCTAAGTGGCACAGGGAACGCTCACGGGAGCCAAGTGGTACCTGCAATTCCTGCTCTAAGCATGGATACTGGACATCATGTGGACAGTTGAAGCACAACAGACCGAGGTGCTTCGAGATGCAAAAGCCAGACTACATTACCTTCCTTTAAATAACATCGTATTTTGTGTAAAGCTAAGTTTTAGGAAGCTATTTTTTTTTGTGTGTGACTGTTTTGTCTTGTTCTAAAAAGCAATTAGCATGTGTGGAAACCAGCGTGGAAGAGGGAATGGGGTGCTGTGTCCAGTTTGAGTCTAAGCCATGGTGGTACATGTCTATGACAGCTACACTTAAGAGGCGGAGGCAAGGCGAGTGTGGTGGCCCACCCCTTTAATCCCAGCACTTGGGAAGCAGAGGCAGGTGGGTGGATCTCTGTGAGTTTGAGGTGAGCCTGATCTAGGTAGTGAATTCAAGGACCATCAAGGCTAGCTAGAGAGATGCTGTGTGAAAACCAGACCAAACCAGATCAAACCAAAAAGCTAAGGCCAGGGGCTGGAGATGACTCAGCAGTCAGAAGCACTGGGTGATGCTCTTTCAGAGGATGCAAAAGGAGGCTCACAGGCTTGTACGTGGTGCAGACGTCTATGCCGACAGAACACCCAGACACACAAAATGAGTAAATCTTAAAAAATCTGCCTCAAAGGTCTAAAAAACTAAAAGCATTGTTTCCTCTTTCAAACTGCATGTCTGATTGCTCCACAAGCTACTAAACTAATTAAGACATAAATACTTCTTAGGCTACTGGAACCACTAACAACTAACAAACAGAACCAAAACTCCAGTTCTTTGCCTCTTGTTTCCTTTCCTTTCCTCCCCCCCCCCCCCCAAGGTTTCTCTGTGTAGTACTGGCTATCCTGAAGTTCGCTCTATAAATCAGGCTGGCCTTGAATTCAGAGACCCACCTGCCTCCCTGGCCTGTCTGCAACTCTTTTTTTTTTTTTTCCTTTCAATTTTTCAATTTTTTATTTAAATATATGAGTGCTCTGCTGCATACACATCCACAGGCCAGAAGAGGGCACCAGACCCCCTTATAGATGGTTGTGAGCCACCATGTGGTTGCTGGGAATTGAACTCAGGATCTCTGGGAGAGCAGACAGGGTTTGTAACTGCTGAGCCATCTCTCCAGCCCCCTGTCTGCAACTCTTAACCCAGCTGCTCCGAAAGGGAGTGGACTGAAAGGGGCAGGCACAACAGATGCCCGCCACTGTTTGCCACCTTACTGGTAGTGCACACTGGGCAACACTGCTAAAGTTTAAGGTGTTTATCCCTTTGCCCCAGGAGAACCATCACTAGAGGCTTAGAATGAGGGTGTATTCATAGCAGTGGGTGACAATATAAAAACATTTCCTTTCTGCAGTGGTTTGTAGCAAATACAGGAAGCGCTTCTAACACCCCCACGTGAGTGCCAGCCACCTCTGCAGAACAAGATGCCCGAGATCTCTTGCTAAGTTAAAGAACTGAAGGGAAAGCAAGGTTTAAGGTCTAAGCAGCCACTTGGAGTGGATGATGCATCTGTCCTATGTGCTGGAGGACTGCCAGGGAACTACATATGAAACTGCTGAGTATAGATTAGGCACACAAAGCCTTCGGGGGAGCTGCAGGCAAGGGTGATTTTCTTTCTTTCCTGCTTTGTGATAAGGTCTTGCCATGTTGCCCAGATTAGCTTTGGACTTACTTCTAGGCACAAGGGATCTTCTTGCTGCAACCTCCCAAGTTCAACAAGGTGTGCCCCAGTCACCAGCTTTTAGAGCCACCTCAGTGGAGCCATCTCCCTGAACCTCAGCCCGTGTGCTCAAGTCAGGCTGAGAGCTCTTCTGTAAGGCAACTGCATCTCAGCAATGATGGCGCCTAATGAAGCTAAGTGGGGCTTTGGGGTGACATGATGGTCCTGTCTTTGAGCTTACCCACATGTCTTTCTGCAAGCCTGAACCTGCCTGGGTGTCCTGCCAGTTAACACATTTTTCTCTACTATCCGCTCCGGAGTGCCTGTTCCAGAACAAGAGTAAAGTAAAATATGCTGGATAAGTCAACCAACGGATGTCTCATTTATTTATAAAAGCGGAGGGGAGAGTTAGTTTCCTTACGCCCTGTCATGTAGACTACCATGATTCACTTGTGGCAATAGATCAGCGTTACCACACATGTTCTCCGTCTGTTCTCAGCGTATCACCTCCATTACCAAGTGGCGACAAGCAGAGATAAAATATCCCCGTGTGTTCAGTTATCTATGCAAAGTGGGGCACTGAGGGAAATGTGGCTCTCTCTGCTGGAGTAAGAGAAAGCCCAAGGTCAGCAGATGTTGTGAACCAGCGATAGTGAGGATTGGGAATTAGCCAGCTGTGAACAACCAGCGCAGGCCCCGTCCCCTGCCAGGCAACCAGGGAAGCACTCCCTAACTCCACTTCCCACCTCGAAGCTGCCCTGCGAGTTCTGCTGTTTGTTATTTGTGGATCTATAGTCCCGAGATCAATCAATACAAGGTATTCCCTCAAAACAGTCTGTAGATAACTAGACAGGAGATGTAATAGACTCTGAAAATGAGTTACATATGAATCCCATGGGGGGAGGGGGGAGGGGAGGCAGACAGACAGACATGCTGTGTATTTCTATGAACTGGGGCTTTTACTTCAGTGTACCAGAATGTCCCCGTAAGGCTCTCTGCCTGAAAAGCCCAGCAAGGGGGACATCTTGCTGCATTTTCTTCATTGCTTTAAGCCCTTGTGGAAGAAAAAGTGACCCCCCCCCCAATCCTTCAAGTGGCAGGGTGCATTCTGCTTTTAGGCCCAGGATGGGGAAGCATCAGGGAAACATGGCTTGACTGCAAAATGTCACCATAGGCTCGTGTGTCTGAATAGCTGGTTGTCCCCAATTTGGAGAGCTGTGGAACTTTTTGGCCATGGTATAGTTGGGAATTATATAGGGATACAGAGGTCACTATGAGGGGTGTAGGCTGGCCCCTACTCCTGGTTTATCTGATTCCTAAATGCTACTGCAGTGTAATTAGGCATGGCCTGTCGCTGCTGCCACACCCTCTCTGCCTTGATGGACCATACCCTTTCCAAAAGCTATTTTACCACAGGGATGGGGAAAGTAAACCAATAACACAGGAACTGAACAGTACTCACAGCCAAGAAGCCCAGCTTGCCTCCACAGCGGGTCTTGAGCCCCATGGCCGCTGTCAGGTGGATCTCAATCAGTGTGCTTGGTGGGATTTTCTCCTCCGCACACTCGGCCAGGTTCACAGCACACAGAGCCATGTGCACATCTGAACAGGCAGATCCCGCAGGAAGCTTCCCTAGGGCGGGCAGAAACACACTCATGTTGACAGTCTCCAAGCCGACAGTCTCATTGCCTCTCCAGTACAATCATTAACAGCGATTGTAAACAGACTCAGGGGTTTTAGCCCGGGGTCTGCACTTGGTGGCGCCCCCCACCTGGGCAGACTGTGGAGCCTTTTTATAAGGTGGGCCTAGGTGACAGATGGGAGCTATTGGGGCGGGCCTTTGAGGACTACTGCACACCTCCAGATCCAGGTTGACTCTGCATTCTCTCTGTGGCTGAAAGCTGCCTTCGGCTACCAAGGAATACGCTCTCCAAACCGAGAACCAAAGCAAACATCTCCTCTTATTTGTGTCAAAGAGGTGCCAGAGGAGACGAGAAGTGGCCTTCGTGCTCAGAAAGATGCGGACGGGATGCAGGCTCAGCAAGTTACTAGCTATGTGGCTGCCTGCCTCTCCTACCGACTGGAACTTGGCTTGTGGTTCCGTGACTGTTAGGATTAGCTGCTAGGAGTGCTGGTCACTGGACAGAAGGCAGGCGTGTGGTGCAATCATTCCCAAAGCCCTGTCACCAGCACGGCCACATTCTGTTGGTAAAGGGCCAAATTTCCAAATGTTTGAAGGGAGACAATGAAAACAACACAAAACCCAAGTGGCTCTTGGTTCCCTTACCCTCCTCCTACACACTTCACAGAAGGGAGACCGTTTACACGGTGAGGTCAGGGGACAGACAAGGTGCCCTGGCACAGGCCCAAGGCCCCACTGTAGCTGTCCTGAGCTTCCACAGAGTTGCAGCCTTCTGACCTCAGGGCCTCCATAGCCTCCTGCCCTCACCAGCTGAGGGGGCCTCGTAACCAGCTGCGTCCTTATGATAAGCACGAGGCGCTCCTAGGGCCCGAGGTCACTCTGTATTAGTGTGGGCTATCTGATTTTCCCACAAAACTCTAAGCTTTCTCCTTCAGAGAGAGGACAGAGCACAGTACGAGAGTCACGCTGGGGTCAGCCCTGTCCCTTCAGAGGCCCCTAGGTCCCAGGGGGAGGGAATGGTCAGTGAGTGTAGACACGGCTGATGGAAACCATTCTAGCTCGAACTCTAAAACTGAGCAGCTTTGTCTCGCGGTCGGAGATCAGGCGTGGAGTCTGTTCTCAGGGCGCCATGAGGGGGCAAAATCCAAGAACAAAAGCAGTGCCTCAGGACAGAGCTGAGGAGTAGGACAGAGCTGAGGGTGGGGAATTCCTGGTAAAGCCGCAAGCTCACCTCAGGATGCTCCCCCTCTGGCTAAAGCTCAAAGCAGCAGGTAGCTCTGGACTTCACCTACTGCTCATGGATACAGCAGCAGCAATCGTCTCTTCAATTGTTTGTCCTTACCCTGTCTCTCTTACCCAAGGGCCAAACACCTCTGACCTTTGACAAACTCTCCTCTGACCTTTTGACTGCCATCCCTCTCGGGCAGGGTCTGTTTGTTTTTCTGAGATGGGCGCTCCTCATGTGCCATTGGTTGACCTGAAACTCACTCTGTAGACCAGGCTGGTCTCAAACTCAGAGTCGTACCTGCCTCTGCCTCCCCAGTGCTGGGATTAAAGGACGTGCCACAATGTTTAGCTACACAGTTCCCGTCTTGACTACACTGCCCCACCCGTCCTCTGCATGAGAGGTCCCTTTCATGGGCTCCCTTGAAGGCCCAGGGCCCATTAGTTGGGCTGCAGACCCCACAGGTCCAACGTCTACCAGGTATTTCTCCTCCATGTCTCACAGCAACTGTCCAGCACAGGGCCTCACAGCCTGGCTTGGCAAATGGCCTTCCCTCCCGTTTCTCTCAGTTCTGTCAGCAAACCAAACTCCTGAGCAGGAAACAAAGAGCCATCATAATCCACACTTTTAATAACACTTATTGATTTATTTTATGTGTCTGTGTGTGTCATGGACGTGTGTAAGTCCAAGCACGTTGTGGGGGACTTAGTTGGCTCCTGCCATGGAGTCACTAGGGTTGAATTCAGGTCATTATGCTCGGTGGCAAGGGCCTTACTGACTGAGCCACCTTGCTAGTCCTATCTCTTCTTCTTCCTTTTTTTTTTTTTTGAGACAAGGTCTCATGCAGCCCAGGCTCCTGAGCCTTCCTGGTGCTGGGATTGTAGTATGTGTATCCGGCCATGCTTAAGTATGGAGAGACAGTACTGTGAACAATGTTCATCGTAGAAAAGGGGTTTTTGCCAGGCGGTGGTGGCACATGCCTTTAATCCCAGCACTTTGGAAGCAGAGGCAGGCGGATTTCTGAGTTCGAGGCCAGCCTGGTCTACAAAGTGAGTGCCAGGACAGCCAGGGCTATACAGAGGAACCCTGTCTCGAAAAACCAAAACAAAAAAAGGGGGGGGGGGATTGTCCTGTTTTGTTTTGTTCTTTGTGACAGGGTTTCTCTGTGTAGTCCTGGGTATCCTGGAACTCACTCTGTAGACCAGCCTGGCCTTGAACTCAGAAATCTGCCCGCCTGTCTCTGAGAGCTGGGATTAAAGGCATGTGCATCTACACCCAAGTCCATCTTAGAAATAGTTAAGCTCAAGGCTGGAGAGATAGCCCAGTGGTTAAGAACACTGGCTGCTCTCCCAGAGGACACTGGTTCAATTCCCAGCACCCACATGGCTGCTCACAACCACATGCACCTCCAGTTCCAGGGGATCTGGCGCCCTCTGCTGGCCTCCACTAGGCATTGCCCCCACCCGTGGTGCACATCTATATACATAAAATCAATACATTTTAAAAAAAGGAAGGGAGGGAGGGAGGAAAGGAGGGTAAAATACAGCTATAAAGAGTGTAGGCTGGTGGCTGGTTTAAAGTCATGTAAAATGGCTTCAGTCAAGGTGGAGCTCTTGCAAAACCCAAGGAAGAGGCGCTCGGAACCAACCATGCAGCACGCCTGGCCACCCTCCCTTCTCACCTGTGATGTGCAGCTGGTGCAGCCTGTGGTAGGCCAGCGCCGCATCCCTTGCGCTGCTCTTAGCCTCATCCTCAAAGCCGGCTGCAGTGGCGGGGGTAGCCCGCCAGCGCTGGAAGACCTTTTTGAGTAACCAGCGTACCAGGCGCAGCTTCTGCAGGCTGTAGCGGATCACATTCCAGGAGAGGCTGCAGGCCAAGTCCAGGCGGGAGGTGGGCAGCGCCCGGCCCAGCACGGATAAGCAGGTTTGTAGGTTGGCAGCAGCAGCTGCGAAATCGCCCTATAAGGCAGCAAGTGGGAATAACAGTCACTGGCCTTACCTCTGCCTTTTGGGTTTAACACACGTCGTTTTTTTGAGACAGGGTTTTTCTGGGCAGATGAGGCTGGCTTTGAAGTCAGAGTGCTCCTGGATGCTGGGATTTGAGGTGAGCGCCCCCATCGCCCTGGTGTTGAGCAGCTTTTATAAATAAGTGCTGGTTTTTAGATAAAGAGTGTGCTTAGGTTCGGGAAGTTTGCTGTGCCCGACACCTCAGGGTTGCTTAGTCACAGCTCTGGGACTGTAGCCTATGATTCAGTGGTCCATGGAGGCCCAAGAACTGCAGCTTTAAGGCAAACTCACAGCTAAATTGCTCAACTCCCTCAATTTGGGATCTCTGCCAAGCTGAGGGTCTAATGGGGTGTACGGCACCCTGCTGACATGGGTAACTGAGAGAGGTTATCAATGGCAACCAAAGGATGGCAGGCATCCTTTCCTGGCTGTTCTCCAGGCTGTCTTTGCCTCCTCAATCAGTCCAACTCTTCTCCCAGCAAGAGTGCGGCTTCCCTTAGCACCGGCTCTCACCAGCCCTATGAGTGCTGCCTCTTGGCCACTGCTCACTACTCAAAGGCATCCGAGCGTTTCCAGGCAACAGCCTAGAAAGAGTCCTCTGTACCGTCCAGCTCCTTCCATCTTTGAGTTAACATCATTGCTAATTAATTTACATCTCAAAATATTTATTCAATTCTACCTTCTTGTCTCTCTCTTATTCCACCCATTCTAAGAGCCTCCTAGCTTGTTTCTGTATCTTTCACTGTCTCCTTTCGCTAACCTATTCTTCACAAGGCCACCAGAATGACAGTTTCAAACACCCTTAAATCTGTCTCTAGGACATTCCTATGAACTGCTGTCCTGCACTGCGCTTGTACTTTAGGACCCCAGGGCTATGGGTGGGCACTGACCGGGGGTGGGAGGACTCAGGTGTGGCAGCCTACAGAGGGAGAGTAAGTTCTGGGTTTGCTATGCTCAGGGATGTTCTGAGTCACGTGATACCACAGTGTACATGTAGCCTCTTCAATGTCATCAGGTGACACAGAACCCACCCCATAATCTCTCCTTACAGTGATTCCAAATAAAAACTTTCAACTAATTTTCTTGTTCTAAAATCTTCCCTGATTTACCAGAGAACTAGAAATAACCTAATGCAGAGGGCTGGAGAGATAGCTCAGAAGGTAAGAACACTCGATGCTCTTCTGGAGGGATCAAAGTTCGGTTCCCAGCATCCATGCCAAGAGGCTCATCACCAGCTGTAACTCCAGCTCCAGGGAATCTGACGCCCTCTTCTGGCCCCCAAGGGCACCTGCACTCATGTGCATATACCTTCACACAGACAGACAGACAGAAATAAAAAAATGAACCTAATTATAAGTTAAACTCTCTGCACGCAGCAACTAGCTACAGCGCCAGCCTTCACTGGCTTCTTCCTTCAACACAGACACATAGCCTCAAATGGTCTACTTGTCTGTAGTCTGTCTACCTGACTGTAGTCTGACTGTGAATGTCCCCACAGGCTCATGGATTCCAACATGTGGTCCCCAGCCATGGTACTGCCGCAGCTGGCTGTGGAACCTCGGGGCCTAAGGCCTGGCTGACATAAATGGATTGCAAGCAGCAGCTCTTGTGAATGATCTCTACCTGTAGCTCTGGTGCCTCCTGATCTGCCAAGACGTGAGATACCACGCCACAAGCTCCTGTCCCATGGCCACCAGCCTTTCCCACGAGGGACTGAAACTATGAACTCAAATAATATCCCTTAAATTGCTTCTGCTGGGTATTTGGTTACAGTAAGGAGACAAGTGGCTAATACAATTCTCAGGACACTTTCTCCTGAAAGGCCCTGCCATGTCTGCCTGCCCATCCTCTTGTCCAGGGCAGCCCTGCTTTCGTATGTCCCATTGCAGAGATCATTTTGTGTCCACAGCATGATCTACACACAGCGGTACCCTCCTTCACTGCCCTGTGGTTGTTCTAGATGGGGGGCGGGGGTGCTTCTTCTCTTTCCTTAGTCACCCAGCACCTGCCACAAGACTTGATTCACACTGGGGACTCAACAACATTCCCTGAGCATAGAGAAAGGTGAAGAAAGGCGGATGACGGAACTCACTTTGGCGAGGTCTAGGTCTGCCTGCTTCCGATGTCTCCAGAAGGTGACTGAGGGGCGTGAGTGTGGGCGGATCACTGGCTCCCCGTGGACCAACAGCTTCACAAAGACGCTCAAGACAATCACACCATTTACCAGCCACAGGAGGAGAGTTGGAACCATCCAGTCAAACCAGCCCCCAGCACCTAGAGAGGGGCACTCAGCTGAGACTACCAGAGGTACCTTGTGGGACAGCAAGGCACCTGACGGACTCCAGGGTGCAAGGTCATAGTGTGAGCCTTCTGTGACAGTTTCAGAGGAAATGGTACACACTTCCGCAGCCTAAGCAATAGTCCTTTTATACCCTGGCACCATGGAGCTGAGTGCCACAAAACCCCCAGTTAAGAGGAAATTAGGACACCGATCTCACTTCTGACATACAGCCCCTCAAACAAGTGCCTCCCCATCTCTCCCACCCACTCCCTTCCAAAAGCAGGTGCCACACTGGTTTCGCTTGTCCCAACATACTCATGCTTGTCTTATTATATCTAACTCAGGCTAGCCCCCGTCAGCAGCAAGCAGGTGGGAAGCCCATTTTTGCACAGGGTCCTTTTGCCACAGCAGGCCATCCAACCCAAGCCAGCATTAGGGAGGGGACCCACCTACCTGACTCCAGTGACAGTACACTGCGGCCCGAGCCTGAGTATGGGTGCTGGTCAGTGTTGTGGGCCCCTCCCCACTGCAGCAAGGCAGTCAAGGGGTTAAAGGAGAGGCCCAGGAAGGTGAGGACACATAAGAGGATTCGAGATCGGTCCACCATGCCCAGTGCCACAGGAGGGGAGTCCGGTTCATCCTTGACCTTCAGAGAAGCAGCTCCGAGTCAGAGCAGTCAGGATTTGTAATTGTTATGGTTCGAAATGATTTATCTTATATGCAGTGGTGTTTTGCCTGTGTGAGGGTGTTGGACCCCCTGGAACTCACGTAACAGACAGTAGTTATGAGCTGCTGTGTGGATGCTAGGAATTGAACCCAGGTCCTCTGGAAGAGCATCCAGTGGTCTTAACAGCAGACCCATTTCTACAGCCCTACCATTTGGGCTTTTACAGAACTGTGTGGTGGGTTGAATGAGATGCCCCTCATAGTCTCAAGCATTTGATTCTTGGTGCCCAGTTGGTGGCTGAGGAGGTTTCAAAATGATCTTGCCATACCCAGTGTGCACTCTCTGCCCTGTCTGTAGATCCAGGTGTGAGCGCTCAGCTGCTCCTGCCACCAGGCCTTTCTCTGCACTCTCATCATGGACCCTAACCTTCTAAATTAGTAAGTCCACTTAAACGCTTTCTTTTATTTCTGATAAGTTGCCTTGTTCGAGGTGTTTTGTCACAGCAACAGAAAAGTAACCAAGAAACAGACTGTGAGGTTTGAACTCATGACCATTAAGGCAACGAGGACTAGAGCCAGGATGGACCTAAGACGTCCACAATCCACAAGCCATTGTTAAGACACAGGAATAACCTTCCCACCACTAACTGAGCATACCCAAAGCACAACAGCCAGAAGTATGGGACCTCACCATGTATCTCTGCCTGGCCTAGAACTCTCTGTGTAGACCAGGATGACTCTTAAATGCCCAGACCTGCCTGTCTCTACCTCCTCAGTGCCAGGCCAACTTTCTTTTCTTTCTTTTTAAAATTTTATTTATTTATGTGTGTGAGTACACTGTTACTGTCTTCAGACACACCAGAAGAAGGCATCGGATCCCATTACTAATGGTTGTGAGCCATCATGTGGTGGCTGGGATTTGAACTCAGGACCTCTGGAAGAGCAGTCAGTGCTCTTAACCACTGAACCATCTCTCCAGCCCCCAGGCCAACTTTCTTACAAAACAGATCTCTACAATAGCAGAGATGTAGAGCTCTCATGACTAAAAAAAAAAACAAAAAAACCAAACCTCTGCGCCGTGTACATGAGCGAGAGTGTTGATTGTGTGTGCATGAGCAGGAGTTGTTTGTGTGTGAGGGTAACATTAAGGAGCCTGCAGAAGGCATCACAAGTCTGACCGACCACATGTGGCTTTTTGATGTGGGTTCTGGAACTCAGGTGCTCAAAGTTGCCTGGCCAGCACTTCTACCTGCTGAGCCATACTAATGGCCTCTTAAAATAGGCTATTTCATTGCATGTACGTCATGCCTCAATAATGATGGGAAACGATGCTTTGCAGACTTTTTTTAGGGGAAGGTTTGCTTTTGCTCACTGTGAAGCGTCAGCTCACCACACTAGGAAGTGCCCCAGTGACAGAGCTGGGTAGCTTGTCTGACCTCAGTGGTAAGGGAAACAGAAAGGGAGAGAATGCTGCAGTTCAGCTTGCTTGTTAAAACTAGAATGCGCTTTTTGTGCCTTGTTCATTTTATAGACAGATATGGAAGCAGAGGCCCAAGGGAACAGACAAGGGGTGAGTAAGGGGACTGGAGCCAAGGTTTACCCTGAGCCCTGATGCACACATTCCAAATTGAATGTCATATGGACTACTATTTCCAAACACAATCGTATTTACAAAAACATCTCCCAAGAATGTTTGCTTTGTGCTGGATCAGGTGGATCTCTGTAAGTTTGAGGCCAACCTGGTCTACATAGAGATCAGAGAGAATTCCAGCCCACCAGCTAGGACTAGTGAGACCTTGTCTTGAAAGAAAAAAGAATGTATTTAGCAGGGCTGGTGAGATGGCTCAGTGGTTAAGAGCGCCGATTGCTCTTCCAAAGGTCTCGAGTTCAAATCCCAGTAACCACATGGTGGCTCACAACCACCTGTAAAATGAATCTTTAAAAAAATAAAATAAAATAAATAAAAAAAAGAATGTATTTAGCATGTACAAGGCCAAATGGCTCCCCAGTTCCACACACATCAAAGGCATTGGCAGTGCCTGCAATCTGGCACTTGGCAGGTAGAGATGGGAAGACCAGGAGGCCGACAGAGTTCATTCTAATTTCATAGCAGGTTCTAGGCCAGCCAGAGCAACATGGTAACCCTCACATGAACAAACTAGATACTAACGAACCACCTGTTTCTGGAGTCAGAAACTCCAATGCCAAGACGCAGTACACAGGATTCAGTGTTTCCAAAGGTTCTGGGAAATCATTGCGCTCAGGGCCTCTGCTAACTAATTCTATTAAAACTTCAATTGCCAAGGGCTCTTTTGTTCAGGGACCATTTAAGAGCCCTCAGTTGGTGGAATGCTAACTGTTAGATTGCAAATTGTAGTTGTTTCCGGAAAGAGCACCAAGAGGCGGCCTTGCTCTAATCGAGCAGAGCAGCCTAGAAAGTGGTCTTGCCAGGCCCATTAGAGGCAGGCAGGGAGAGTAATGGAGTGCGTCCAGAGGCTCCCAGAGCCCACCCGCATGACAGCTGCTCTGTGTCCTCATTTCCTGTCTGACTTGCTAAGTCTGAGGGTCTGTGGCTTCTTCATCCAGAGGCCCTTTTCTAGGGGGATGGGTGTGTGTGTGGGGGTGGTCTTCCTCAGCTTGCTTGGAACTCAAGATCCTCTTGCATCAGCCTCTGCCAGGCTGGGTTACAGGCATGGGCCATACTGAGCAGTTTCCCACCTCATAGAGAGCTAACGGCACAGGGCACTCAGCTCCCTGCACCTTACACTCTTTAGACCGCTGGTTGGGTCAGCGCTCTGTGGCCACTATTCCTTTACAGAAAATGAGAGATTCTGAGGGTGAGACATTTCAGAAGCACATACCTTTGCGTCATCCAGCAGAGGGCTGCCCGGCTCAGAATCAATGGAATAGGGAGAGAAGCCGGCCTGGGACCCGGAGTCGGAGGCCGGCGGAGACATCAGAAGGACATTCTGGTTAAAGTCATCAATTTTCAAGTCCACATCACTGTCCACCAGACTGCCCAGGTCGATGCCCTTCAGGAGCTCTGCAAAGACAAGTCCCTCCATTTTTATAAAGTCCCACATGAGCGGGGCCTCCCTCACACACACCTGCGTCCCACCTCTCAGTGCCTGCCACAGGACTTCCCCGTGAGGTCTGGTGGCCCTCCAGCAGGCAGACTTACTGTTTTTCTGATTGGCCAGCTTCAGCACCATGTTCTCCTGGCGCAGCTTGTGATTGACCTGCTGCAGATATTTGATGTAATCAATGGCCTTCCTCAGAACGCCAGACTTGTGCATCTGGAAGGAAGGCAGACGAAACACAGTTACCGCCACGCATGTGGAGCTGAGAGAGCAGAGCCCAGAGTCCACGCGTGGGAAGCACAGCTGGGAGGTGCCAAGGCCCAGCTCATGGCTGGCTGGCTGGGACAGAGCTCGCCCTAACTCTGGACCTCTTCTTTCTTTCCTTTTTCTTTTTTGGTTGGTGGGGTGGTGATAGTACCGGGTGCTGGGTTTCAGACTCAGGACAAGCGTTGAGATGCATATTTAACATACCAAAGTGGGCCTGGCCTCTAGGTTCTCCCAGCATCTCTTGGTCCCTACCTGTTACAGGGCATGGCTGCTATACCCCTTACCCAGAGGTTTTTCCCTATATAACAGAGACATTTTGTCTCCCTCTCTCTGCCGCTCTCTGCATTTTCTCTCTCCCTGCATGCCTGTTCAAGCTTCTCCTGTCCCCACCCCCAACCCCTTGGCCTTGCCAACTTTCCTGGCTTTATTACTTGGGACCAGTGAACCCACTGTAGAGCTGGTTCCCATTAACCCTGCCTTTGTATACGATAATCTGGCTTGAGTTGGCTCATTTCACTGGCCAAGACTAACATATCACTAGGGACTGGACCTAGGGAACAGACCCAAGGTCTGGCCCATTCTAGCTCTATCATGAGCTAAATCCTCACTTCTCCTTAACATGTGAATAATGACAGGATCTAAGCCATAGGCTGGTAGTACGGTCTTCATGAGACAATACATGTTAAGAGTTTATAGCCTGGAGCCTGGCATATAACTGACATACAATAATTATTTGACTATAATAATTCACATAATAATCTAGCATAAAAACAAACTTTAAGGAAATCAAATGGCAAACAAACAAGAAAAAAAAATAGCACCTCCCACTTCCCAGGAGACACATTCATTTAAAAAAAAGATATATTTTAAAAAATTAGTTTCCTCTGCTTTGCTCTTGTGCAGAGTTGATCTGCACTCTTGCTTCTCTCCTGAAAGGGAGCATATAAAAATACATCAAGAGCCGGGCAGTGGTGGCGCACACCTTTAATCCCAGCACTTGGGAGGCAGAGGCAGGCAGATTTCTGAGTTCGAGGCCAGCCTGGTGTACAGAGTGAGTTCCAGGACAGCCAGGGCTACACAGACAAACCCTGTTTCGAAAAACCAAAAGAATCAAGAATGTCCTAAGTTACTTCCAAGGTACACATAGTCCCATACCTGTCAACGAGGTAGGATGCGCTATTTCCCTCTTTCACTGCATGTCACACAGCACAGGTGACAGAGTAAATGTACTAGGAGGTCATCACATCACCAACCTTCAACACTCCATTTATGGTAGATACTTACTCATTAAAGATTAATTTATCTTTATTTTATCTGCCTGTCATGCCTGCCTGGTGCCTGAGGGGAGACACACAGAGGACACGGAACCTCAGAACTAGGATTACAGCCACTTTAAACAACCACGTGGGCGCTAGGATCAGAATCCAGGTCTTCTGAAGAGTATCGCCTGCTCTTAACTGCTGACCCGCCTCTGAAAGCCTCCTCATTCATTCATTCATTCATTCATTCACTCATGGAACTGACTTTTAGTCCTGACTGGCCTAGAACTTGTAATCTTCCTGCCTTGTCTCCCGAATGCCAGGATAACAAACATACGCCACCATACCTGGGCAGTCTTTTACAATCCTGTTAAACACCAGGATTATTCAACAAAAATCTGTCTCTAACTCCCTTTTGTGTCCACTCATTAAGGCTGCACCTTCCCTAACTGCATGACAGAGACCAAGGACACTGGGCCTGAGTGTCGGTGCTCTTCCTGGCTCTTACCTTGGCATCTGTCCCCATGACTAAGTCCTTCAACTCTATGATTTTGTCGTTGATGGAGGACCGGTAGCGCTTCTCAATGATATTGTGTGTCGTCCGCCTCTCTCCTTCTTTGGGAGGCTCCAGCTGCTTCACGCCCCCAGGCACTTGCTTGATAGGAACCTTCTCTTGCCCCATCATCACAGGCATGGTGGTCAGAATGGTCCCGTTGCTGCCCACCAGGGTCTAGAACAAGGGCAGAATTATCCTTTTGTTAGTTTAAATACAGTAACCTCACAACATGAAGTGGCCTGCTCCTGCATATGGGGTATCACCCGGGAGTGCTTCACGTCGTCTGATACCCTCTTGGGCTAAGGAGGTCAGGTCCTGAAAGGCCTCCAGAGCTGTGCACATCCACTCCCATCTTCCTCTCAAGATCACTATTAATAAACAGCACCACCAAAAGATTAGCTGAGCCTTAACTTCTGGCCTGGGGCGGGGTGGGCTTGCTAGGAAATGCTGTATAGTTTTGCTGTCAGACTTTCAGTAACCTCTGAACACACATACAGGAGCATTAGCTGGACCCAGAGAAAACTTTCTCCTAGTATGTGACATAGTTTTTCCTCTTCTCAATGACAAGCAAATGCTGGCATTTCTTCTGGCCACCAGAGCGTGCAGAATAACACCTATACTTTCCTTCAGAGCTGCTCTCTCAGTTTGTCAGAGCTCCCACGGAGCTTCCTGCCCCTCATTTCTATGTGTACTAAGTTTTGTTCTCCCTCAATGAATAGTTTCAGTATCCAAATGGTTAATGAGGAGACAGAAACCTGCTCTACTTAATCAGAATTAGAAATAATTTACTGGGCCGGCCTGGTGGAGCACACCGTTAGTCCCAGCATTTGAGAAGAGGAGGCAGGTGGATCTTTGTGAGATCTAAGCCATCGAGGGCTACATAGTAAGAGTCTATCTCAAAAAAATAAAAACAGCCGGGCGTGGTGGCGCACGCCTTTAATCCCAGCACTCGGGAGGCAGAGGCAGGAGGATTTCTGAGTTTGAGGCCAGCCTGGTCTACAGAGTGAGTTCCAGGACAGCCAGGGCTACACAGAGAAACCCTGTCTCGAAAAACCAAAAAAAAAAAAAAAAAAAAAAAAAAAAGTAAATAAAAACAAACAAACAAACACAAAACAAAACAACCCGTCAGTCAGGCAAGGTGGCCTATAACCCCAGCCCTCAGGGGCTTGGACAGGGAGATTTTGAGTTTGAGGTCTGGGCTATACTGAGGAACCCTATGCAAAAACAAACAAAATAAACAAAAAACAAAGGAAAGAATAATTTACACATAACAAGTATCATTTTTAGAACTTTCCAAGTTTTGCATATGCGTGCAACTTGTAGCATCCAAGACAAAAACCCTTTACCATATAGAATGTCCATTAAATCCTGCCCCATAACCCTTACCATATAGAATGTCCCCTAAGTCCTGCCCCATAACCCTTACCATATAGAATGTCCCCTAAGTCCTGCCCCATAACCCAGCTCTGTCACTCAGCACAGTCACGCTTCAGCTCTTGACCGTCTTACTAATGGGATTACTAGTGTGATCGTCTGAGTCAGGCTGCTTTTCTTTCCTATCACTGTTGGGAATACTTTTATTTTACAGGTGTATTGTGAGTTGTTTATCTCCCATTGATGGACATTTGAATTGTTTCTAGTTCCTAGCAGTTTTTATTTTAAGACAAGGTCTCACATAGCCCAGGCTGGCCCCTATGTAGCTGAGGCTGACCTTGAACTTTTGCACATTCTGCCTGCATCTCCCCAGTTCGGGGATTCCAGTCCTGCCCACCACACCCGGTTCATAAGTTGCTGGGGACTGACCCAGAGCCTCGAGCATGCTAAGCAAGCGCTCTTATCCACTGCCTACCTCTCCAACTCTAGCTCTCAGATTTTATGAATAAAGTCAATGCTTCCAAAATTTAAATAAGCTTTACTCAAAGTGGCTGGGATCCTGTAGCTGAAGGATGGTGCTTTCCTTGTCTGTCTTTTTCATACCTCTCCCTGTCTGGTGGCCCTAGGGTCCATTAGCAGTCAACCCCCACGGCAACAATGGTAAAAAAGATGACGGCTCTGTGAGGAGCTGCCATCCAGCAGCAGGGCTCATCTAGGGTTCTGTTCCACTCCCTTACAAGCTCCCAAGACTTAATACAGCACAACTCCACAACACTGCTTCAAGGGAAGAAACAAACTAAAAGTGGGGTGATGTTTCCAATCTGATGGACACATTCTATTAAGCTCCCCACATCTACTCAGCAATGAGCTTTAGAAACTCTGAAGCACAGAGGAAGCAGAGCTCGACCCTTACTGGTACTTGAAGGGCGGCTGTCTGGATGGGGGCGGTGAGGGCAGTGAGGGCCGGGTTCTGGACTGCAGCCATGACAGGGCTGCCATCTGTCTTCAGCGTGGTCAAAACAAGGGAATCTGTCTTAATGATCTGAGGTTGGACCAGGACCTAGAAGGAGGAGGACAAAAAGGAGCATGATTATTATTTTGGTTTTGTTTCTTTCTTGTTGCATAGACTAATCACGAAAATGTAAGAGAACATTTTCTTGAAACTGGAAACAAACAAACAAACAAAAAAGGAAATCCCTTACAGACCAATTCCCAAAGTTGGCTATTTTGTGCAGCTTGCATCCTGTGTGGAAGGGGAGGGAGAAAGGGGACAGCTAAGGAGAACAGTAAGGCTTTAAGGCTTTCAGGATGACAATGAGACCTTGTGCGCTGAGAGAGCTGGCCTTGGCTAGGGTCGGAAGCACGGGTAGGAAGGAAGAATGGCAAGCTCAGGTTGTCTGTTTCTGTTTGTTTTTTTAAGATAGGTTAGTTTAGGGCCATTAAGAAGGTTCATCAGTGGAGGTGCCAGCTACCAAGCTTAATGACCTGAGTCTGAGACCCAGGACTTACAAGGTGGAAGGAGAGAACCGACCCCTGAACCTGCCCTCCGACTGCCACATGTGTGCACCCGCCCACAGATACGTGCACACAAAATAAAAATGTCCGTTTGTTAGTAAGTATAAGTTAAGTTCATATATACTTTATGTATGTGCTGACCACACACATATGTGCAAACATGCCTATCTGAGTGTACATAGGTCAGAGCAGGACCTCAGCTCGACTTATTGCTTCGAAAGCTCTCTTAATCAACTAGAAGTTTCTATTTTGGCTATCACCCTGACAGATATAGCAGCACACACCTTTAATCCCAGCACTTGGGAGGCAGAGGCAGGTGGATCTCTGTGAGTTTGAGGCTAGTCTGGTCTACAGAGTGATTTCTAGGACAGCCAGACTACAAAGAGAGATCTTGTCTCAAACCAATGAAGCAAGCAAGCAAGCAAACAAACAAACAAGCAAGCAAGCAAACTTACCCACTGAGCCATCTCCCCAGCCCCCTAAAACGCTATTTGTTTTTTAAATACACACTTGGTAGATCTATTGTGGGAGGGCAGCTTGTAAGAGCTGGTTCTTCCTTCCACGGTGTGAACTGAACTCAGGTTTCCAGGCTCGGTAACAAGTGCCTGTCCGCTTAGCCCTTTTTCCCAGCTGTATATACCCATCGTATGTGTCAACAGTCACTGCATGCCAGAGGCAAGGCTCAGTCAGATCTCTGCATGGTACTCAGAGGTTCCTTTCTTAGCCCTCCTCCTCCTCCTCCTCCTCCTCCTCCTCCTCCTCCTCCTCCTCCTCCTCCTCCCTGGTCTGTGTATGCTCTCGATAGCAGGCTCAGCAGGTTTTAACCAAGGACTAATTCAGACTCCTTTCCAAGCCACCTACCGGGACCTGCTGCACCTGTGGCGCAGCGACCGTCTGTACTGTGGCGGGGGCAAGGGTCTGCAGTGTGCCATTGGCTGTCTGTGTCAACACCCGCTGGGCCTGTACCGTCTGCACCTGCTGCTGGATGGTGACGGGCTGCACCTGCGGGGACGTCACGAGGCTTTGCACTTGAGGCTGCAGGACTTTGGGAAGAAGAGAGCAAAGTTACATGGGCAAGGAAGGCACAATGTCACCACAGCTGCAGTGTGACTTGGGGATGGGGTGTCTTGTAATGACTTCGGCTTCCCACCTGCTGCTGAAGAAGATGCGCACAGCCATTTACAAGCTGGTTTAGAGAATAGGAATGTCCCATAAGGACTGCATCAATATCTGATGGAATGAGTACAAATTGTTTTATGACTCCGGGTGCTGGAGCGAATGTAAGGGAAACTACGGGCAAATGGCTGCGCCCGCAATCGAGTTAATAGATGCCGAGAGTCAACAACCCCCCGGGGCCTCATTGCTTCCCATCCGTTCTAGATGGGAAATCTGCTTTGAGATCATGGTCTCTGCTTTCTGTTTTTTATCTCCTCCTCCAAAGTCTCCAAACCCACCAGAAAATTATGTGTGTCTTCAAACTGAGAGCAATACCGAGCCTACCCGGGGCTCCCCATTGTCATGGGAGACAGCACACCACAGCAAGCACAAGCACTTCAGCTGCGCATTCCATCAACGTGTACCACATGCCCTCCGCAAGGGCTGCTATTCAGAGATGTAGCACCTATTTTAAAAATGGAATTTATCTCCACAGTGCTAACTTAAGAGCTATCTGCCGAGGGACCAGTTCTCATCTGTGCATGCTCAGGTCTGATGGCAAAGTAAGTTTCAGACCTAATTTTATTCAGAACTCCACCTCTATCAGGATAACCCAGCCTTTACCATGTTTGGACTTGGAAGTAGGTCTAAGAGACATTAAAGCAAGGAGCTGTATCCCTGCACCATTCTGCCAATGATCACAAACTTGTCCAAACAGGACCAGACTAAAATCTTCTCCTGCTCAGGAAGGATAGGTCTGCAGTGTCTGTCTGCACACTGGCATGGAGGCTCCGGAAGCCACCAAGTGCCCTGACTTCTGCGTCACCTTGAAAGCTGGTCGCTGCGTTCTGGTATATCAGAGGCTGCTGGATGATCCTCGTCTGCGGAGCGGTGCTGAATGTCGGGGTGATCATCACCGTCTGCTGCTGCAGCTGAGCTGGAGGTTGGGGCTGGGGCTGGGGTCGCGGCTGGAGAACAGGGGTTGCCCTTGGTTGGGTAGGAGAAACTTTGACCTGCAGGGCGGGAGCCTGAGGGGAGGCAGCTGAGGGAGAGAAGGTAGATAATGGGACCTGGCTGAATGACCGCTGTACTGCAGGGTCTGTGGCTCCACCACTGTTGCCTCTGCCACTGCTGTTGTTGCCACTGCCACCATTGCTGCCACCTCCAGGGAAGGAGCTACAAAGTTGCTCTGAAAACAAATCAGGGAACTCTCCCACTTGATTGCTGACAAACTGTAGCATCTCTGTGAACAACAAAAAAAGAAAGAAAGAAAAAAGGAGTAATTTTTTTGCTACCCAAAATAGAAACATTTTGGTTTTGTCTTTTTGACACAGGGTTTTGTTATGTAGACTGGGTTGGCCTGGTACTTAAAACAATCCTCCTGAGCCAGGCATGGTGGTGCCTGCCTTTGATCCCAGTTCTCCGGAGGCAGAGGCAGGTGTCTCTGTGTGAGTTCGAGGCCAGCCTGGTCTACAAGGCATAGGACAGCTCAGCTCTGCAGAAAAACCCTGTCTCAAAACAAAACAAACAGCAAACCTCCTGTTTCAGTCTCCCAAGCTCTGGGATTGTAGGTAGGTGTGTCACTACAGTAGGCCAAGGAACACAGGCATCTTTATTTGGTACTCCTCCCACCCCCAATGTTTCCCATGGAGTTGTATGTAATCTGTGGGCAGAGAGAAGTACTCCTATGCCTAGAGTCTAGCCAGTATCCTTGACTAGCCAACAACTGAACTGAGAGCCAACTTCTCTCGTTTGGCTCTTTAATAACCTCAACTTCAGGTTACTAATTTCTCTGAGATTTCTTTTGAGGTGCTGTGAAATTGAACTCAGGGCCTGATGCATGCTAGGCACATTCTCAGCTCACAAATGTTAACTTTTAAACTTGATGAAGAAATTGATGCACTAGAGTTGGGAGTGACACTCAGTATTTATGGAAATGCACAGGGCTCTGGGCGCCACTCTAGGCACCATAAGCCATATTACCCAAAACAGGAAAATAGAGTGCATGACCATCCAATGTCTTGTCTTGTCTGAGACAGGTCTTACTAGATAGCCTTGGCTGACCCACAACTTGCATCAATCCTCCTGCCTCTGTCACCTGAGTGCTGAGATTCCAGGTATAAGCCACCATGTTCAGCTTGGCCACGAAGCCACCTCCACTCTCAGCCCTGCTCTCTGTGGCAGTGCCCCAACTCTGCCGGGCTGTAGCTGCACCAAATGTTAGTTCTTCCGAGCCCCTTTCATCCTCAATGGACACACTCTGGTCATCTCCTTCAACCAATCTGGGTATTCAATCAACATATTTCGGTATTGTGGGTGACCTGGGCGGCCCAGGGCATAGTGGCACATGCCTGCAATTCCAGCACTCGGGAGGCTGAGGCAGGAGCTCAGCTCCTGAGTTTGAGGCCAGCATAGGGTACACTCATCAGTTCAGCTGTCAAGAACCTTTAGGGAAGAAAGGACGGAAAGCCCTGGAAAGAGCTAGAACACAGTGACACACACTGCCAGCACAAAGCTGGGTTTAGATTCATTTTTCTGCCATACCATTTCGTTCACCTTCATTACCACAGAGCCCCGTCTGAAGGCAGAGGCAGAGAGATGTTGGTCCTGCACCAGGTTCCATGCTTTTCAGGGCCCTTGTGGATCTCTGGCTGTGTCTTTTCCCCACTGGGAAAGAAGTCTGTGGGGCCCCCTTGGAAACTATGCTCTCCTTTCTAGATCATATTCCAGGTGTCTGTAACCCCTGAGTCCCTGTCCCCCGAAGCTTCAAGCCTGGGAAGGCTTCCATACGCTCCACTAACTCCAGACACTCTTGTTTCTCAGGACCGCTTCCTGTTCCGAGTGCCCCTTACTAGATGCGCGTTCACGTCTTTCCTTTTAGAGTATCTTACACATACCCATGAAATGGGTGATTATTCTTGAAAAGTGGTCAGGAATTCCTGGCTCCGAAATCTCTTGGCCTCTTGATGCTCTCATTCAGACACCAAACAAACCATTGTGACCAACAGCCCCCATGCCTGGCACAATGGCTCAGTGGGAAAAGACACTGGCCATGGCCTGACGACCTGAGTCTGATCCCCAGAAGCCACATGGAGGAAGGAAAGAACTTACTCTCACAAGGTGTCCTCTGACGTCCACACATGTGCCATGGAGTGTGCACCCAGTACAAAGTAAATAATATAAACAATAAGAATAAAGAGAGAAGACCAGCCTTCCAAACCAAAAAGCACCGTCTCCATTCCTTCCCCCAAGTCCTCTTCCTCTGCCCCAGAAAGTCCCTTCCAAGTCTCTAAAAGTAGGGGAGGTGTCTGAGGAAGCCGAGTTGTATGTGGGGCAAGCAGCATGTTACTGGAGATTCCTAGTGCGGTCCAAACGGAGCAACTGGAGCTTAGCAATTCAATTGCAGTTCAACCAGCCAGGCATGTCAGCTCCACTTACAAACATCTCACTGCTCCACTCTGATGTACGTACGTGGGAGGGCACAAGTCACAGACATGGCAAAGGTCAACTAAGGGCACGTCCTTCTCCACACTTTAACTAAGAGCTGTCCTGAGTCTCAGAACAAAACACAAATGCAACACACACCTGGCGCACGAGCGTAATATGAGATTATGGAAAACTTTAAGAAAATGATTAGGAGAAATCTAACAATTCTTGAGCCCTTCCCAAGTGCCATAAAACCAAAGGAAAGGGCAGTCTGAGGGAGGGAGAGGCACACAGGCTTTGGTTTGGTGCTGTATGGGTCTGGGTCTCAGGAAGGCAGCTCTAGCAGCCGTGAGGACAGATTACTTCTCTCATGTCTTCTCACCACAAAAGGCTGTCTGGGAAATAAATACACACTTGATTCTTTGCTTTGAGGTGAATTAAGATAATTTATGCAAAATGCCTGCAAGGGGCAGGCCCTCAGGAAGCCCTTGAGCACCCACTGCACAGGCACTTGGGCCCACTTAAAGTTTACTCCACCAAGTGCTCGCTCTCAAAGACCCTTTGCTCGGGGAACATACCGGCTGGTGTGCAAAGGTCACAGGGTTTTAGTTCACAAAGCAGGTTAAGAGCGGTAGGCAGATGGAATGGACCAGCCGCTGCTTCTTTTTTTCTTTTCTTCTTAAAGTAAATGCCTTTCAATGCTTACATAGAAAGTATCAGTGAAGCCAACTTCAGAAAGCTGAGCAGCAGGCCCTAACCAAGTGGTAAGGCAAGATGAGCGACTGTGGGAAGGAGCGCCATGCAGAGACACCCAGGGAGCTGAGGTGCAGGCTCCAGGAACAGTCATGCTCCGACTCCACCCTCCACCGCATGAGAGCACAGAATGACTCCCCACTCCGAGTTTTGTGTCAGGCAGTTACACGGGCTCTCATTTCCACAGAGAGCCATGAAGCCAGGGAAAGTGAGGCCTGGGAAAAGGTTTTATGAAGCTTTGAAAATGGAGTTTGTGTTCCAGCTGCAGTTCACAGAGCACAGGGGCAAAGAGGCTCCCCGGAAGTGGCCGGCACACCCAAGCACACCTCACTTCCTTCTCCACCGTTTCCCCAGCCTTAGCAGTTCTCTAAAAGTTGAGGCTGAGTTGCTTGGGGCACCAAGAATCTACATTTGGGTTCTGTTTCTTTAAAAAAAAGCAAAGAAACAAAACTAGAGGGAGGTTTTTAGCACCTGTGCATTTCAAATAGCTTCATGCCTCAAAGAAACAGAAGCTCATGTATATTCTACGGAGCTTATGATCTAGAGACGACAACATATCTTGGCTGCCTTAGCCAGGCAGCCTCTAGTGCTCATCAAAGTATGATCAGAGCAAATTTTTATTGTTTTAATTTATGCCATTGAGTGTTTTGTCGGCATATTTGTCTATCTCTATGTATGCAAGCGCATTTGCCCTTGAACTAGAGTTACAGATTGTGTGGTTGGCTGAGAATTGAACCTGGGTCCTTTGGAAGCACGGCCAGGGCTCTCTGCCACTAATCCATCACTTCGGGCTCCTGATCAGATTAATTTTGATTAGGAGTGCATCCAAAGCGCCCGAGATGGAGTAACAATGTCTTCAAATGACATAGTCAGCTAATAGTCCTGTGGGTGTTTGTTATCTAGCCCAGAGAGGTAAGAGAAGAATTGGTTTACAGAGGTCATTATTTGTTTTTTTAGGGGGAGTGAGGGTGGGGTAGGATGAAGAGTTTAGCCATGGTCTTACTGTATAGCTTACCACATAACTCAGGGTTTACCATGCTGCCAAAGCTGGTTTCCTTAGACCTTAGTCTACAGTGAGTGACTACACAGAGCAAAGGTCACTTACTTATTCTTATTGTATGGGGGTTTTGCCTGAATGTGTCTGAGCACCACGTACATGCAGTGCCCACAGAGGACAGAAGAGGGCGCTGGATCCCCTGGAGTTACAGACTGTTTTACTAGCTGTCATGTGGCTGGGGTGCCCTCTGCAAGCCCCACTACTTATTTTTTCAATACGTATTTTATTAATTCTTTGAGACATTAGTACAATGTTATTCTTACACTTTATATTTATTATGAATGTTGTTAGATAATATGTTTTAATTTATTTTTGAGTTATATTTATTTACGGGGGCAGGGGGAGCTTGTGCATACCAAGGCACATATGAAGAGAGGTAGGGGTGAGTCAGTTTTCTCTTCCCGCCATGTGTGCTCTAGTGATGGCACTCAGGCCATCAGCCTTGGTGACAAGTGCCTTTACCTGCTAAGGCATCTTGCCAGCTCTAGACAATGTTTTAAAATGAAAGGAATATATTATTCATTATAAACAAATTTAGAAAATAGACCGGATGGTGGTGGTGCACACCTTTAATCCCAGTGCTTAGGAAGCAGAGGCCAGCCTGGTCTGCAGAGTGTCAAGATAGCCAGAGCTATACAGAGAAACCCTGTCTTGAAAAAACAAGAAGAGGAGGAAGAGAAGGAGGAAGAAGAGGAAGGAGGAGGAGGAAGATGAGGAGATAGAGGAGGAGGAGAAGGAGAAGGAGAAGGAGGTGGCGGCCTGGTTCAGTGTGTAAGAGTGTTTGCTCTGTGAATATGAGGACCTGAGTTCAAATCCCCAGCACTCATACAAAAAGCCGGGCGTGGCTGAGTGTGCTTATGACTCACAGCTGAGCCCCAGTTCAGTAAGTTACTCTATAACTTACCACATAACTTGGCATTTACCATGCTGCCAAGGCTGCATGCTTTGCTCTGGCTTCCACTATCAGCACATTCACATGCCTCTCCCTCCCCCTCCCCACCCCCCACCCCGCAGGAGAAAAAGCACACAAGAAACCTAGAGCAACTCAATGTGGCCTCCTGGTTCTCTCTGTCCGGCTCTCTCCTCCTTTCCCAGGCACCCAGAAGGCACCTCTGCAGTTCTAGGGGGGGAAGTGGACAGGGAACGAAGTCCTGACTTCTCCAGTCTCCACAGCCCAAGACTGGAGCCGGTTCAACTCTCTCATCCAGAAGAGCTATTTTCAATAGCACTTTCCACGGGTTTTCTTCTCTGCCACAGGTTCACCCTAAGATTGACTGTTTCAAAGCTTCTCTATAGCACCTATCACTCCACCCCACACCCTGTTTTCAATTCAACTAGTCTTCTGTCAGACACCAATCACCATCTGACCTGCACAGCCATCGTTCAAACCAGACGCCCTGGAACTAGAGTTACAAATGGTTGTGTACTGCCTTGTGGTGCAGGGCACTGAACACAGGCCCGCTACAGACCAGCAAGTGCTCTCAACTGCTGAGCCGCCTGCCAGCTACAAACCACACTTCAGCCCTTCTTGCAAATTGCTCTGACTCTCTTTAAGAAGCGTGCGCATCTGTCTGTCCAGCTTATGTGGGTGCTCCAGTTTGTCTGTCTGTCTGTCCAGCTTATGTGGGTGCTCCAGGGGACCAGTTAGATCCCCCTTGAGCTCAAGTTGGTTATAGATGGCTGTAGGTGCTTGGAACTGAATTTTGGTCCTCTGAGCCATTTCTTGGCCCTGCCCAGCCCTGAGCCCTCCAACGCCCACGGCTTTCTTTCACTTCCCACTCACCTACCTTTCAAAGATACCCACTTCCCTTTCTGCACCAGCTTGGGGTTGGTGAGTCATTCTCAGAGTAAGACCACCATGTCCTTTCTGCTAAGATCACCTTTATTCTTTCTCTATGCTGGCTCACCATCCTACTTAAAGGCTTTCGCCAAGGACTCGACACCTCTCGTCCAGCTGAGAGCTCCTGAACACAGGTTCCATTTAGAAGAACCTAGGCTGGAGACATAGCTTAGCGGTATAGCAGCTGACTAACACCCAGAGTCCCGGGTTCCACAAACAGAAGCCATCAGAGCCAGCTGTGATGACCCATGCACACCATCCGGGCATTCAAGAGGCTGAGGCACACAGCAGCAACCAATGAGGGCTGGAGAGATGCCTCAGTGGCTGAGCGCACAGGCTGCTTGCTCTTTCAAAGGATGTTTCCTGGATCTGATTCGCAGCACCTACATGGTGGCTCATAACCTGCAACTCCAGTCTCAAGATGTACCTACCTCTGTGGGTAACAAGTATGGACATGGTGCACACACATACATGCAGTGCACTTATATGCAGGCAAAACACTGATACGAATAAAATAAATCTCTTGTTTAAAAGTTAAAGGAATAAAGGAGGGCCAGCAAGATGGCCTGGTGAATGAGGAAGTCTCTCACAAAGCCTGGTGACCTGAGCTGATCCTTGGAATGCCTGTGGTGGAGGGGAGAACTCACCCAGCGGGTTGTCCTCTGACCCGTGTCCCCCCACATACAGAAATCATTTAAATAATTTTTAAAAAGCCATTACACTATTCATGTCTAAAAGAAAATTATATTTTCTATTTAGAAATCATATGTATGCTTTATTTAAATTTATAGAAGGTGATTATAACTGGCCCTGTTAATTTATATTAATTTTATGTGGATAACATAACAGTAACAACTGACACCCTCTCTCTTGGTGTGGAGGCTAGTGAGGTCCAGTCTTATGTCCCCAGGCTCTTTCTGAACTCCTTATGTAGCTGAAGATGACCCTGAAGGCTCCCGTCCCACCTCCTGAGTACAAACGTGTGTCACCACGCCTGGCTTCTAGCCACTTATTTACTGTTTGGTTGGCTGGTTTTAGCTGTTTTCTTTTTTGAGATAGGGTGTCTCTGTTACTGTATCTGGCTGTCCTAGAACCTACTCTGTAGACCAGGCTGGCCTCAAATTCAGAGTTCCTCCAGCCTCTGCTTCCTGGGTGCTGGGATTAAAGGTGTGTACTACCACCGCTGAAAGATACCATACAGACCTGGAGTGACAGTAAAGGCGAAATGAAAGTGTGTTAGAAGGGATTTGGAAAATCGGCCACACACTGCTTTCAGTGTCAGTGGACGAGATCTGGGCACGGAGCTCTAAGCTCTAAAGTTCTGACTTCACCACCATAAAAAGCAACCAGCAACCCCTCCCCAAGGCTAACTGAACAGTAAGCACGTAACCAACTCATCAGGGGCACAGGGGAGAGAGGCTCTGCTTAGCTCTCTGTAGTGCATAGGCAGGCTTTCCTATCCAAATTCTTACTCTATAACAGATCTCCGCCAAAGACAACTCTCCTTAGCCCCTTCTGCTCTAATAGAGAACACGGCAATAAAGACACGCATGGAATAAGCACTGACTGCGACCCTATTACATGTCACACAGCAGCAAAAGCCTGTGAGAGGCAGGTTCTGAGGGTTGTCAGACACCTGTGCAACATCTGTCAGGCCGGGCACACAGCACACAACTGTAAAATTGCCCGTATACAGCTGCTTCTTTGCTTGTGCTTGTGAGCGAACTTGTATACTATCATTAGCTAAGTATAAACACGAGTTTTGTTGGTTTTTTTGTTTGTTTGTTTGTTTTGTTTTTCTGGAAAACACCTTCTTTGGTGTTACCACTGTTATTTTGCTCCTAATGCCTGGTTAGGCATTTCCCACACACTGTTACAGAATTTTCAAACCCACCCCATGAGGTGACCTGTTTCAAGCACTCGTATGTAAGGCATTTTGCATGCTGCCTCAGTCTTATGTGCGCAAGTGTGGAGCTGTTTGTGCCTAAGAAACAACTTAAGTCCATAAGAGGAGTTTTGCACAGTCTTAGGGATATAAATGAGAAACAGGAATGGGAGCCTTTCTTGGGGAAGCCCCGTGGCCCCAAACCCCATCCACACACACAGAGGCACCCCAATGCAGACGTTATCCCCATAAACATACACATTGTGGTATCCTTGAAGAACTCCATCCCCATTTCACAACAGCTGAATTCTGGAATGTTCCATGGGAATCCACACCCATGCAGGCACCATACACAAGCATGCTAGTTCTTTCCCAGAGACACCAGTCTCTTAGCCCCCCATGTTTCAAAAGCACACCTCCATGATGTTCCATTTATTATTAAAAAGTCTGCACTCTGAGTGCAACAGTCAGGAAGTGGCCCGGAGTTGATTAGTAACAGAAATAATGCACACAGCACATGACAGACAGCACTCCATTAAACACTTGACACCTTTCCTCGGGTAACCTCTGCAAGACTGAGGTAAGTGCTATCTATCATCATCCACCTCTCAAACAAGAAATCAAGGCAAGCAGATGAAGTAACTTGGCCAGGGGTCACACATCAGCTATCTACACTACGATTCCCAACAGCAGCGAAAGTACAGTTATGAAGTAGCGCCTAATGTAACACTGGCCAGCACCCACAACGCCCAGGGAGTGGAGCTGGGATTTGCAATCAAGCTCACAGTCACTGAGTGCTTTGGTGCCAGTATCACTCGGTTGTCACTGAACCAAGCCCAGGAGCAGGTGGGCACAGTGGACATTCAGTGAGTGCTTCCCTGGGGAGTGAGCAGGGGTGAACACCCAAGCTCGGGGAGGAAAGGATGTGTCATCTCAGGCTTTTCCTGTCTTTCCTCGCTCATTACCTGCCCCTACCCTAGGGTTACATGGGTTACGTCCCCACTCTTGAAAGAGCAGTCTAAAAGTTGAGCAAGCTGCTCAGGGGACTGATCCGACATGATCCTGTGCTTTAAGAGGGCCTTGGGTTTCACAACGACAGATAACCCACACACTGTCAACAAAGTCAGGCACAAACCACCCCACCTGGATTGTGCTCTTAGGGACAGAGTCTGCAAAGCAAGGGACCTCAACCCTTATTAGTACCAAAACTATTAGGTAAAAAATGTCAGACCTCAAGAATCCGCCATTCACCATCACACTCTCAAACCTCCATAAACAAAGACCAAACCCACTTGTACAGTAGGTTATTGAATGCTACACCACCATCCACTTGGCGCTTGTCTGTGATGCTCACTATGTGTCTGACAGCTCGGATAGCCTTCCGTGCCTCGTGGGACCCTACAGAGCAGGGACAAAAGCACTGAGCTGGACATGGGGTCCAGGACGCAATCCCAACACAGGATGAGGCTGGGTGAGACCTGGAGACTAGCCGAGGCTACAAAAAGATGACGTATCCAAGAAGAGATAAAAATAAAGAAAAGAAAAAGGAGAGAAAGGCAGAAAAGAGAGAGGCAGGGAAGGGAAAAAGAAGGATTGTATGAATTGTTTTGCACGGGGGGAGGGGGGGAGACAGCTCAGTGATGGGGTGCTTGTCCGACATGTGTTAAGGCCCTGGGTTTTTAATCCCTAGCATTTGGGAGACTGAAGCAAGAGGACTGAATCTGAGGTGGGCCTGCTGCACTGAGACTGTGCCTAAAAGGGGGGGAGAAGCCTAGTGGTAGAATGCTTGCCTAACATGTTCAAGAGAATCCCAGAGAGGACAGAGACCCAACCAGTTCCACCAGTTTCGCCATAAGGGAGACAGATGCCTCAAAAATGTAAGGCTGTGGGGAGGAAAGGACCACTCTGGGCGACTGAAAGCTGCACCGTGGATAAAAGGGGTTCTAAGAGCTAAAGGGATGGAAGAGCATTCAAGAAAAAAGGAACAGTTTGAGGGAAAACAGCAACAAAACAGCACCAGGAGATGCCCTGCAAATCGACAATGCAGAGATCCTGGAACTCGAGAGGGATGGATGGATGGAGCTGCCTTAGGTGAAGGCCGTAATGACATCATCACCAGAGAGGAGCAGCAATGGACAGTTGGCATTTCGTTTCATCAAGCACAGGCACACACACTATGAGCATCCCACTGGTCCTCTAGAGAATGCCCACCAGGCATGTCTTGACAAGGCTGCCTACAAGTCAACTCTGATTAAGGCCTGCTACTACTCAGGAGAGGACACAACAGGTCATCAGGAGGGTGGGGTCCTGAGCAGGCTGCTGCTTATCCTAACCCTGGCTGGGCTCTGGCACTGCTGAGCCTCTCTGGATTCAAACCCATTTTCCAAGCCCAGCTTTCTAGATTCTCTGATCAATACATGTACTCCCCTCCCTCAAATAAACCCTGGCTTTTAACTCAAGCTGGTCAGATAAAGAATACACTGAAGCATAGAAGGACCTGATTAAAAGGGGTTGAGAAGGTAACAGTTTATCAAGAACGGTTCTGCTAGGGGCTGGAGAGATGGCTCAGCAGAAAAGTGTACTTGCTGACGGCTCTTCTAGAGGAGCCAGGTCCAATTCCCAGCACCCACACGGCAGCTCACAACTGTAACTCCAAAATCTGACTCCCTCACACAGACGTACACCCAAGCAAAACACCAATGTACATAAAATACAAATAAATAATTTTACAAACACGCATCTGCTCACCCACCCTTCATTTACAACTTAGCCAAAGTCCTTGTGAAGACTTCCCCAAGTCCTTCTTTAGTGCTTCAAACATCTGCAGTTCTTCCTGTGATGGCTCCAGCTACACTTTTTTCCTTGCGAACACTGGGATGTAAGCTTGTACTCTGAGTACAGCAATCAAAAAGAGAAAGCGCCCTGAAAATAGGAACTGTTGCATTCATCTCAAACATCCTCTAGCACTGGGCTATGAACATATGGTATCCATTCATTACAACTTCTGACCAGAGAAAAGGCTCCTTGACAATCCGGCCCCCTCCACCAGGGCATCTCCCACCTCGTTCCCACAGGTAAGGATGAGCAGCACGCTCTGCTCAGCATAGAAAGTCCTGCATAAGTCATGTCCTGTCTCTTCTGCAGAGCCCTTATGAATGTCCACGAAAAATGCACAAAGAAACATAGCGCGGATCTCACAGCACTGTTAGGCAGACAAATGCTACCAGGTTGACTTTAGCGAAGGTTGAGGCCCACAAGAATGTGAGTGCCCAGGAAACGACGCAGTTTCCCTGCAGTTGTGGGATGGCTGGAGCCAGGGCTAGGCAGAAGTCAGTGCAACAAAGCAGCTGCAAACCTGGTTCAGCAACTCCCAGTTTCATCACCACCCGGAACCAACAGACCTGTTCCCAGGCCAGATGAAAGAGTAAGATTGGGAGGGGATAGCGACTCCCAAGGCTAGAGAGACGCAGGAGTCCTTCAGCATCTGGAGGCCAGTTTCTAAGCAGGAATTCTCCAGGGGCTTCACATCGAGGGCCAGGCTATTCTTCTGCTAGCCTCTAAAAAATTCCATCACATCAAAAAGTTTTTAATCCTTTGAGTCTTGTGCGGAAAAAACGGAACAACCCCGTCACACTCTGACTATTCCTGTGACCCGCCCACTGGGCTGACAAGAGTCATTTAAAAATGGGGAAAATCAACACTCTGAAACTGTTCTTAAAAAACTCATCAGTGCAAAGTGAAGTTCATTCAATTCCCTTCTTGACAGAGGGAAGAAAAAAAAAAAAGACTGTTAGTTCCTGCCCCCTCCGACTGTCTGGCTTAGCTCACCTCATCATCCCAGCCCCCACCCTACACATGGAAGGGATGCACAGAAGAGTCAGGGCACCCAGGGGAAGTCACTTCCAGGGCCCAGGGACTAGGCACATGTTCACTGAAGGTGAAATCATTAGAGAATCTAACATCTCTCAAGTTTTGAATTCCATTTCTACCTTGGACCCACAGTTCAGACGCCTGCTTATTACATCAGCAAGGAATTTGGCACGGACCAGAGGAGATGCCCACAGGTTTCAGACCATCACACATCTGGATTTAAGATCACCAACATACCACTTACTAATTGTGTAGCATGGGCCTCAGATCCTAAGTACCTGGAGAGCTGGAGAAAAGACTAAAAACCAACCAGCTTTATTAGATGAGAACAGTCTTACAGAGTGGACAGTGCCTGGAACGCAGGTCATCCCTGACTCCATGATAGCAGGGATTCTGGTTTCCTTTGATAGCAGCTCAGCCCAGGTCCCAGCTCCGACCTCTGTAAAGGTCTGAGCAGATGCAGTGCTGAGCACACGGGGGATGCTGCCTACCTATGACTTCAAAATCTGAAGATGCTGGGCAGTGGCGCATACCTTCAATCCCAGCACTCAGGAGGCAGAGGCAGGCAGATCTGTGGGAGTTTGAGGCCAACCTGGTTTACAGAGCAAGTTCAGGGACAGCCAACTCTACAAGAGAAACCTTGTCTGGAAAAATCCAAAAGAGGAAAAGGAAAAAAAGAAAGGAAGGAAGGAAGGGAGGGAGGGAGGGAGGGAGGGAGGGAGGAAACCGTAAAGCAGCCGCGACCCCAGGGACGGTGTGCTGGTTAGTTGGCTTTCTGAAAACTTGATATAAACTACTGTCATCTGGGAAAAGGGAACCTCAGGTGACAAAGTGCCTCTATCACATCAGGCTGCCTGTAAGCAAGTCTGTGTGTATTTCCTTCCTGAATGTGACTGACTGTAATAATGACGTAATGATTAGTGCGCCGACTCAGCCGACTTGAGGGCAGGACCACCCTGGGCTGGCAGGCCTGGACTGTATAATATAACAGATTGGTCAAGCCTTGGGAGCAAGTCAGTGAGCTGCTTTCTTTCATGGTCACTGCTTCAGTTCCTGCCTCCTGGTTCCTGCCCTGAGCTCCTGCCCTGAGCTCCCCCAGGGATGGACTGTGATCCAGATGTGTAAGCAAAATAAATCCTTTCCTCTTCAAGTTACTTTTGGTTATGGGGTTTTATCACAGCAATAGAAAAGCCAAGTAGCCAGGTGTGGTGGTGCATGCCTTTGATCCCAGCACTCGGGAGGCAGAGGCAGGCAGATTTCTGAGTTCGAGGCCAGCCTGGTCTACAGAGTGAGTTCCAAGACAGCCAGGGCTACACAGAGAAACCCTACCTCGAAAAACCAAAAAAAAAAAAAAAAAAAAAAAAAAAAAGAAAGAAAAGAAAAGAAAAGAAAAGAAAAGCAAAGCCAAGTAGGGAAGATGCTAATGACTGACAAGTCACATTTCCTCGGTATCTACAACCAAGAGCAAAAGGTCCAGGTCAGCAAGACAGCTCAGTGGGTAACTCGCTTGCTATCAAGCCTTTAGATCCAAGTTGGTTAGCCCTAGGACTCACATGGCTGAACCACAGAAACAACTGTGGAAGAAAAAAACAACCTCTGTAAGTTACCCTCTGATCCTCACACACCGTGACACGTACGCCCCCTCCAACTAAATAAACAAATGCAATAATCTTTTACACATTTTATGTAATTTTATGTGTGTATATATGCAGACACAAAAAAAGTAACACCATGGGAAAAATTACCACAAGTTGTGGCCCAACCCTGCCCAAGAAATAAAGAGAAAGCTTGCTGGCTCAGGAAACTCCCAAGGCTGATGACTTTGTACTCAGGGTCTCACTATATAGCCCTGGCTGTCCTAGAACCCACTATGTACACCAGGCTGGGCTCAAACTCAGATACCCACCCGCTTCTGCCTCCCCGATGCTGGGATTAAGGGTATGTACTAGTACGCCCAACTTCAAGGCTGATCAAAACTATTAATAAAAATACTTTAATTTTATATAAGTGTATCTGTATATGACGCACACGAGTACTGCAAGTTCCCCTCAGAGGCCAGAAGAGGACACTGCCCCCTCAAACGCCCAGGACTGAAATTACCAGTAATTGACTGTCTGCTGTGGATGCCAAGAACCAACTCGAGTATACTCTGAGAGCAGTACAGACCCTTAACTGCCGCGCCATCTCTCCAGTCTAACGTTTCTTGGCCTTCCTAATGCTGGGACCTCTTTAATACAGTTCCTCATGGTGTGGTGACCCGCAGCTATAAAATTATTCCATTGCTACTTCATAACTGTGATTTTGCTCCTGTTATGAACTGTAATATAAATATCTGATATGTGACCCCAAAGGGGTCAGGACCTACAGGTTGAGAACCATGGCTCTAGTCCTTCAAGAGAGATGTTTTTCTTAAAAGACATGACTTATAACAAAAGGACATTTCCTACGGTATGTGGGGACGCCCGTGCAAAGTGGTCATAAGCAAATGAAGAGTGAAAAGAAGCAACTTTGCAACACCATTTACAATGGCGAAACAGAATTTTTCAGGGGAAGATGTAACTAAAGTTTGGGGCGGCAAGGTATGATGCCCTAAAAATATAGGGAGAGAACACAGACCTTCCAGAACAGTCTTATGGAATTTAGGAAACTGTCCCAAGACCCTCAGAGCACAGACTGAAAGCTAGGACCCACTGAACCTTAAGGAGCGTGTTAAACGTCAAGTGCTTCTGCATAAGTGAGGCACCAGGGAGGGGCTTCAGCTGGGAACCTGACAGGAGTATGGCAGAAGAGGACAAAAAAGAAAGGGATTAGAATCCCTGCTGATTCCCCTGGTGGGCATTAAAGTGGTACCTCTGACATGAGCAGGGTGAATGCTAACTTCTCATCCAACAGATCGGGCTGCCCTTGAACTAAGAGACCTGCCTGCCTTTTCCTCCTGAGTGCTACCGTGCGTGTGTGCATGTGTGTGTGCACGCATACGTGGGGAGGACAGCTTGCTGGAGTCAGTTCTCTCCTGTTACCCTGGGGTTTCCGTGGATTGACATCAGGTCCTCAGGCAGCAAGCGCCTTCCCTGCTAGGTCATCTCACTGGCCTTTGCTTCTACTTATAACAGGTTTAGCAGGAGGTAAAAGAAACTAAAAAAAAATTGGGGGTGGGGGCTATTTGTATTGTTTGAATGGATGTCTGTCCTGCATGTATGTCTGTGCACCATATGTGTGCAGTGACCTCAGAGGCCAGAAGAGGACACTAGATCCCCTGGGACTGCAGTTACAGATGCTTTTAGCCATGTGGTTGCTGGAAATGGAACCTGGGACTTCTGGAAGAGCAGTCAGTGCTCTTTACCACTGAGCCACCTTTCCAGCCTAAGCCTGATTATCTTTGAGAAGGTGTAATTTGGGGAGATAGGTAGAGAGAGCAAGAATTTTCATGGTCCTATTTTACACATGTACAAACTTTTGATCCATGTAAATGCAGTACTTCCCTAACCCCAATAAGCAAGGGTAACCACCGGAATTTGGAGCAATGGGAAAATGTGACAAGTGAAAAGGACACAGCTGGCAATGTGGGCTCCAAAGCAACTTTTCCTGAGTTGCTCAAAGCAACTCTACTTAATCTGAGAGATGACCATGATGAAAATGTTCAACAGAGCCAAAGAGATGCAAACTGTCTATCTGGCTGGATTATACTGTATTACAGGGCCCATTACACCGCAATTATTGCCACATATAGCAATCTGTATGCGAAATATGACAAGTGTGTATATACTTTAAAGTTTTGGCTAGCCAGGTATGGTGGTGGCATACTCCTGTAATCCCAGCACTTGGGAGGCAGAGGCAGATGGGATCTGTCTGAGTTCGAGGCCAGCCTGGTCTACAGAGTGAGTTCTAGGACAGCCAGGGCTATACAGAGAAACCCTGCTCGAGATGGAAACAAGAACACCCTTTTTAAAATAAATGCAGGATCTTGAGCAGAGTATGAGAACCGCAAATTTTAAAGACTTCAATGGTCAGGATTATTATTAGCCCAATGGCTTGGGTGTGATCACAGAATGTTTAACAAGGGTGAGGCCAAACAGAGAAAGGAAAACTCAATAATACACTAGTCTGCTCTGAGAAACCCCAGAAAATGTAAGCAGATGAGGCCAAGAGCTTATAGCACGTGGAAAAGAACAAGCTGTGGGCAACAGCAAGCGCTTGATAGCTTTCGTAGGAAAAATACAAAGGATCCAAGTGCTGGGGCTGGGGTTGTGGCTCAGGGCAGCCCAGTGGGCACAAGGCCCTCAAGTCGGTTCCCAGCACAGCAAACCGGCTGTATGGGGATGGCGCGGATGCCTGTAATACCTGTACTGTAGCAGGGGGAGGCGGAGGCAGGGGGATGGGAGGGCAGCGTGGGATCAACATTTTCAAGTACCAGGAGCTGAAACGGCAAGCTGCTTCTTCAAATTTCCACTACAAACTCTGTCCTACCCATCAAACCAGGCTCCACAGTACACATTTGTAACCGTACTACTAGGACGGCCTAGCCGAGAACATCACAAGCCCAGCCTGGGGTCGCACAAGCAGGACCTGGTCTCAAAACATGTTACTTTCAGATGGGAGTTGTGGTCCCATCTGAATCCCAGCACTCCCCTCTCCTACATTGAGTTCCAGGTTTATACAGTAAAAGACCTTGTTGTTTAAAAAAAAAAAGAAAAAACTGTCTAAAACTGTAAACTCATTAAGTCAGAGTGTGAGCCGACTATGTACTTAGAAACAGGCCAATCCTAAACATTTTACTTCCAAGCTATGTCTGTCATTCCCGAACTTTAAAGGTCAGTTTTGGTGCATGCGCACATACACTTTGAGGCCAAACCAGCATCAAACAACAACAAATTACCTCTAGTGTTTCATAAAAAACAAGGAAGCAAACACTACCACCCCGAAATCAAGAACCAGGGACCAGGAACCTCAACACCACCCTGTAGGTTGTTAAGGGCGGTCGACTTAACCAGAGATGGGCACAGAGTGAGGGCTGCAAGAAGCAAAAGAACTGACCAGAGACAGGAAGACAGTGGATGAATGGACAAGCAAACAACAAGTACAGGCGATCTACCTGAGTAAAACGACCATGCATGTCCACAGAAAACCAAACTTCTCAGTTGCTTCTTTCCAAACAGCCAAAAGGGAGAAAGAGCCCCAACGTCTGGCAGCTGACAGGTGAGTTAACAAAAGGAGCCAGGCTGAAACACTACATGGCAACATGGATGAACTGGAACGTGTGCTAAGGGAAAGAAGCCATGGGCTCTGGGTCCATTAAAACATCACATTTAGAACAGGCAACTCCTAAAGAGGAAAGGAGAGCTGGTAGCGACAGGCTGAGACACGCCAGTCTGAGCAACCTTATGAGCCCATGTTTCAAAATAAAATGTAGAAACATGGGGAGTTGGGAATGCAGCTCAGTGGTAGAGAGGTTGCTTCACACACACAAGGCCCAAGGTAAAAGCTCAATCTTCTCCAAGGAGAAGCTCTGCCTCTGCTTGCCCCTCGCTCATGGACTTCTGAGTGCTGTTTGGTTCATCTAGTTCTGGATCCTTCCCTTGCCACGTGGCCGCTCAACGAAGGCTGACCTCCTGTGCCGTCTCCTTGCATGGCCTGAGCATCCCCGCAGCACTCGGTAGCACTGTGTCCACTCTGCGCTGACTGCCCTTCCCGAAGCTCACCACCCTCCGTTCTTTTCTTTCACGTCAATCTCCCTCCATCGTGAGCTTCTGAATGGGCTTCCCATCCGACTGTGACTACGCCCCCACACAAGCCCATGTAAGCCTACACACCATCATCTCCACGGCAAGCTTCCCTAGCATAGCTACCTTCTTAAGTTCCTCAATGCCCTGGGATGCCCTGTGCTCAAGGTCTCACTAGAATCCTACAGTTTCCTCTATGCTGCCTTCACAGAGGTCACGCCCCTACATCTGAATGTTTCTTAGCAACACAGTTGGCATTTCTTAACCCATGACTAGTTATTTCTACTCTGAAATGTTCACCAACTCCCTTCCTAATATTCAAAATAAAAAAAAAAAAAGCCAATCTATCTAGAGCACAATTCATTTTCATTTCACCTCTTGGATCTCATATAACATTTTCTTACACATAATGTTAATTACAAAAAAAAAAAACCTCTTTAGCAGCCCTTTTTTCCTTCATTTAGCTTGGTTATTCCTTCATATGCTTATCAGTGCTGCTCTTGATACCTATTTTTTTTTTTTTTTTTGGTTTTTCGAGACAGGGTTTCTCTGTGTAGCCCCGGCTGTCCTGGAACTCACTTTGTAGACCAGGCTGGCCTCGAACTCAGAAATCCATCTGCCTCTGCCTCCCGAGTGCTGGGATTAAAGGCGTGCGCCACCACGCCCGGCTTGATACCTATTTTAATTGATTAATTAGTTAGTTTTTATGGGTATGGGTGCTTTGCCTGTGTGTATCTCTATGCACCATGAGGGTGTTGGGTCTCCTTGAACTAAGTTACAGACAGCTGGGAACCACTATGTGGGTGCTGGTAGTTGAACTTAGGTCCTCTGGAAGAGCAGCCAGTGTTCTTAACTGCTGAGCCATCTCTGCAGCCCCTGACACCTATTTCTTTTGTGCTTAGCAAAAAAAGGTCACGTTCTTGACTCTGTGTTTTCTGATCCCAGAAGAAGATACTATCTTTCTGCCCTTATAAAAGACACGGTTGCTGTCAGCAAGGTTATCTTCAGAGACCCTACTCTGAAATACAAGCCAGGTGGGAGGCCACGGTGAAGACTGAGGAGAGATACAAAATGGGCCAGAACAAGTGGCTCTTTCAGAAGGCTTGGTTTTAGGTGTTTGCTTCTCTATTGCTAAAAATGAAAGAGGAACAAGACGGAATTTGTGACACATGCCTTTAACCTTGGGACCTGAAAGGCCTTCGTGTGATTCAGCCCCGCCTGATCGACAATGGACAAAGCAGGTCCTACTATGTGCACACAGGAAGCACTAATTGGCCTAGTGAGTTATTATTATTATTATTTTTATTTTTTTAGAAAGGAAAGAGTACAGGTAAGCCAGAAGGGAAATGTGAGGGGAGGTCTTGAAAGAGGTGGGCGGGTGGATATGATCAAAACAAATGGTATACACATATGGAATTCTCAAGAAATAAAACTTTTTTTTTTTTTTTTTTTTTTTTTTTTTTTTTTTTGGTTTTTTCGAGACAGGGTTTCTCTGTGTAGCCCTGGCTGTCCTGGCACTCACTTTGTAGACCAGGCTGGCCTCGAACTCAGAAATCCACCTGCCTCTGCCTCCCGAGTGCTGGGATTAAAGGCGTGCGCCACCACGCCCGGCTTGAAATAAAACTTTTAAGAGGACTGGTGGGCCAATAAGATGGCTCAGTGTGTAAAGAGGCATGCTGCTAACCTTGGTGATTTGACTCTGATCCCCAGAACCCACATGGTAGAAGGAGAGAACTAGGGGCTAGTGAGATGGCTCAGTGGGTAAGAGCACCCGACTGCTCTTCCGAAGGTCCAGAGTTCAAATCCCAGCAACCACATGGTGGCTCACAACCATCTGTAACGAGATCTGGCGCCCTCTTCTGGAGTGTCTGAAGACAGCTACAGTGTACTTACATATAATAAATAAATAAATCTTTAAAAAAAAAAAGAAGGAGAGAACTAACTCTTTAAAAGTTTGACACCTTTGACACCTTCATTTGACACACAGGCAAACGCATATCCATAAACTGAATAAATGTAAAAACAAGTTAAGGTCTGGGGAGAAGGCTCAGTGGATGAACTACCTGTTGCACAAGTGTGAGGCCCCGAGTTCTAATCCCCAGAGCCCACAGGAGGCTGAGCGTGGCAGGTAGGTCTGTAAGAACAGTGCCCCTTGTTGGCCAGGATGGAAGGCAGACAGGGGAATCCTTGGAAGGTCAGAAGCCCAAGAGCCCAAGAGCAGATGCTGTGTCAAACAACAGGAGAGACACTGCTGCAAAGAAGATGAAAGCCAAAACCTGACACCTGAGGTCATACTGTAATGGCCACACAGACACCAATGCACACCTATGCCCGCAATCAGAGGCACACACACACAGACACACACACACCAAAAAAAGATAATGAAGCCAACAGTTAAAAAAATAAATAAAACTCCAGACTCTGGCATTGCTTCAGAGAGAATGACATTGATATTCTTCCAAAGGGCTTCATTCTGTCACCTAATTTAACTAGGCTATCTCAGTCCCCATTATAAAAAACTCCTTTCTTATTTATATAGTGTCCTGCTGAAACTGTTTATTTATTCTACTTTTTTTTGGCAGTATTGGGAATTGAACCTAGGACCTCAACATATGCCAAGCAAGAGGTCTACTGTTGAGCTCCCCCTCCCCCTCCAGCATTCTTCTTTTTTAGTTTGACATGAGGGTCTCACTAAGTTGCTTGGGCTGGTCTTAGAACATGAGGTGACCCCTCTGCCTCAGCTTCTGAAAGCTGAGATGGCTTATGCTCCACTGTGCTCAACTGCATTATCTTTGTGGTAGTAAGTATCAAACTCATGACTTTATGAATTCCAGGCAAGCACCCTGCCATGGAACTATATTCCCAGGTCAGTGACCATTTATTTTACCCCAAAGAAATAAGAACTTAAAGAACTTAAAGCTCTCCGACTGAGGACCCTGCTGGTCTTGGACTCCCAGCTCCTTGAGCTACTGAAGGCAGCCATGAGACTTTTAGACTTCCAGTTACAAAAGTGCATTCATATCACCTCTCCTCTTCCTCATCTCGGATGCACATGGGCTGCTCACCCTGATCCACTCACGGGAACTATACCTAATACCGTTTAGTACCCTGCCCCAGGTACTCATGCAGACATTCCATAAGCAGTGAGCATCCTCACTTCCCAAGGGCTGTTCTCAGTGCAAAGAACAGTGGGAAGGGAAAGAAAGGTGGTTTGTCCCCTTGTCCCGTCTTACCACGCCCCCCGCCCCTCCAGTAACCTGCTCAGGAGAACAGAGGGTTCAGGGGACACTTCCAACTAGCCCAGTGGCCTTAGCTTTGTTCAACTGGTTCTTCTTGTCTTTTAAGGTCAATGGCTATCTCCTCGGTGTGATCATTCTGGTAAACTAGCCTTCAAGGAAGCTTTCTCACCTCTGACTTGCACTTGCTGCTCTATGCACATACAACCCCACGTGGTCCTAAAATTCCCCATCCAAACCTAAGCCAGCTCCTGGAGCGAGGAAACACTTTCCAAACTAGGCAGAGGCCTACGAAACTACTAACCTGACTGCTGGGGTTTCTAGAGTATACGTTTTATTTATACATAGACTTAGCAATCTATAAGGTTAATATTAACCACTAAGATTATTTAATAGACTGAAAACATAGACAAATAAAGATCATTATAAAATGTAAGTGGAACCCTGGGTACGCTAATGAACAGTGCTGGGCTTCAGTCCCAACACCGGTGAGGGGAGATGGCCAGTCTGACATCCATCTTTATCTGACAGGGCTGTGATAAGTATTGGGAACCTGTGTGAGTGCTTTAACACTTTTATCTTGTACCTGGGTCCTCAAAACACTCTGGCCACTCCCATGTTCCAAGGAGTAACCCCTCCCATTCATTAACCTATCTTTGTGTTTAGCTATCCTTGGGGGAAGAATCTGTGGTTAAAAGTGGAACTTCAATTACAGGGGCTTGTCACACTGTCTGGATGACCAAAATGAGAAGTAAGGGCGAACCCGAAGGGAAAAATGCTACAAAAGCAAAACAGGCACCTGGCCAACCCCTTCAAACAACTGTTGTCACTCCTTCCTCCACGAGAGAACCTTCTACCTGCTTCATCACCTGCAAATCCAGGATGTGGCCATCGCATCTGCCTGCAAGGTTCTAGATTCTAGGTGTAGTAACACTCCATAAACTGAGTCACTGCTTAGGAGTTCTGGACTCTCTAAAGTAAGTGACCTTAAACGACACCTCCGGCCAAACTGAGTGATACCCAATTCAGCGGGATTAAATAAATGAAGTAACGCAAAGTATTTGGGACTGAGGACTTCAGAAGAGCCCTGACTACTGAGAATGACTTAATTACTAGCCTATTTTTCTTAAAGGTGGAGTGGAAAGAAACTAATAGTGGCTCAGAAACAGAAAGAACTGGGCTTTGTTAACCAGCATGAGGACCGCGGGCAAGTCTGGGACCCTCTCCAAACCTTCCTTCCCGTGGCTGAAAAGTGAGAGAATTTTAAGAGAGGTTCCCTGGGCTCCTACCAGTTCTTCCACTTCGCTGTTAAGGCCGCCGAAACAAAGGCCACCCGCTCCCTAGTCTGTACCCGAGGGGCCACAACTCAAAATTCTTGCTGCTCAACTCCCTTTGCAGTGCGACAGCAGGAGCGCTCGGGTCTCCATCCAAGGCCGCCGCACTCTGCGGTCTCTGTCCACTCCATCAGTAACTTGCTTTTTGCAGCTGTTGCCCAAAGTTTTCCAGAGCGCCCGGAGACCCGGCTGTCAGTCAATCCCGAAAAGAGCGGGGGCGTGGGGGAGCCGAGCCCCGGGAGCGCAGTCCGGGAAATCCCGAAGCCGCTCCAGTGGCCAGGCAGGGAGTGACAGGTGCGACGCGGGACGCCGGCGAAGACCGGACAAACCAGAGCGCGTGTGGACGCGCGAGGGAGGCGGCCGCCTCGCTTTCTCCTCTGGCAGCACTCGCGACGCCCCCAGCCCCGCTTCAGGCCCCGGGGCGCCCACGACTCCTCAGCCACCGGGAGCCCTGCGTCACGACCGGGGCTCAGACTCTGGAGCCAGAAGAACTGGGAACCTCCCGGGCAGCCCGGCCCCCGCGGGTTCCTTCCCGCGCACGCCGGGGCGATCGCGGGGTGGGCGCACGCGCACCCGCGAGCGCCGCCGTAACCCCTTCCTCCCCGCACGCCCCCCGCACTCCCACCCAGCCGCCGCCACTCACCGTCGATGTCCCCGAGAGTCAGCTCATCGCCCAGCTCCGTGAGGGTCTCCATGGTCTCCAGAACGCCCAGCTCGCTGCTCTCATCCATCGCCCAGCTAGGCGCAGAGTCCCCCGTGAGGTCCAGCTCAGGGAGACGCGGAGGCGGTACCGCCGCCACCGCCCATGACACCCGACAGCCCCCACCTGGTACCGCCTCACCGCCCTGTGCCAACCGCCGCCATGTTTGAGCTGCGCCCGGACTCCACGGAAGGGGCGGGGCAGAATTCCCCCGCCCCGGGCCGCGCCCACTGCAGCCCCGCCCCGAGCCTCTGCACCCCCATGTTTGTTGTCAATGGGACCAGGCTTGCATTAGCCAATCGGCGCGCGAAGCGGCACATGGGGTGATGGCGCGTCATCGATCAGCAGCTCAGATTTGCATAGCGGGACTCCGCCCCTCACGGCATCCCAGCGCCATCGGAGAGTAGCCGCTGGGTCCTCGTCCCAGCCTTCCTCTGGCTTAAAGGAGCCGCTACTTTTCCGTTGGATCAGCTCCAGAAGCAACTTTGTCGAGACCCCGGAAATAGAAGGGTTAACGCACCGCTGTCCGGCGCTACCTTCTACCACCGCCCCCTTTACTCTAGGAGCACATTACGTCATCTCCCCAGTTGCCTCTTCCCTCCTCCTAGCTCTGGGTAGAATCATAGTACCCTAACATTCTGGGATAGGCTATCCAGACCCTAAGTCACACTTATCCCATCCGAGACTTAACAGGGTCTAGAGATCGCCTGAGTGTTGTGAACATTTTACAACTGGCCCTCAATTTTGGGAAACCTCGATCACTCTAAGGCCTTCAGACAAGGTCATTTGTTCAATGGTCTCTCCAGGTGAGGCCCCACTCCTGCGGTCACCTCACTGCATCATCTTACAGGTAGTCGGTCACACTGCACACAAAGGTGCACGCTTCCAAGAATTTATCCGAAGAAACAGATTAGTGTTCAGAGGAATGCTATTAAGTACATGTATTCAAAGACATTCATCACAAAGTTCTCTAACGGGAAAACAGTAACACTACAAGTAAGGCATCAGGTACGTAAATTACCTCCAAACTGTAGAATATCAGGGCATCGTTAAAAAAAAATGCTGGAATGGACATTGGACATTTGAGAAAGGACCTAAGTGTATACTGAGAGGAAGAAGGTTTTCATGGCATACATAGGAAGAGCTTCTTGTGAGTCTGAGGCAGTTGTTCTTAGGGGTCAGAGCTGAAGGCTCTGTGGGGAGACCTGCATATCCAATAATCCACTTCCTGCTCCTGGGCTGGCTAAGCAACTGTTTGCTGATAAGCCTGGTTTGTCATCTTTAAAACAGCACAGGACCACAGTTGTCATTGTCACATTTACTTGATTTCCATGGCAAGCAAACAGCTCTTCTGGGATTAAGTGTTCCAGCTCTGAGGGGGAAAGGGTCTCCAGTGAAGGTGTTGCAGCTCTAAGAGGGAAAAAGATCCTGGCAATCAGGCGCCTGGGAATACCCACAAAGTCACATCACAACAAGTCTCACAGGAGAGATTTACTGGGAGAGGCACCTCTGCTGGGGGACAAGAAATAGCAAAGAACTGAGCAAGAGACAGGGTTTCTAGGTGGGGTTGGGGAAGCTGTCCAGAGTGGCCTGAAATTTTTTTTATTATTTTTGGTGAAACCTTGCCTCAAAAAAAAAACAAAACAAAATCAAATCACTAAACAACAAAACCAAAACAAAACACACACACACACACAAGACAGACTAGCCAAGGAAAAGTAAAGATAAGATGAGACTAACAAGGGGCTGGATATCACGACTATGGCCTGGGGCCAGCAAGATAGTTAAGTGCTGTGCTAGCGGCTAACACTGCTGACCTGAAATCAACCCCTGGGACTCACATAGGTGGAGAGACCTGATTCTCAGAAGTTCTCTGACCTTCATGTGTGTGCTTAGCAACTGGCCTGGGAAAGGACAAAAGGAGGCTCATTAGAAATGGTAAGGTGGGTGGGGGGAGGTGTTAGAGAGATGGCTCAGTTGGTTAAGAGCACTGACTGCTCTTCTAGAGGTCCTGAGTTCAATTCCCACCAACCACATGGTGGCTCACAACCATCTCTAACAGGATCTGATGCCCTCTTCTGGTGTGTCTGAAGACAGCTACAGTGTACTCATATAAATAAAATAAATATATCTTTAAAAAAAGAAGCTGGGCGTGGTGGTGCATGCCTTTAGTCCCGGGAGGCAGAGGCAGGCAGATTTCTGAGTTCGAGGCCAGCCTGGTCTACAAAGTGAGTTCCAGGACAGCCAGGGCTATACAGAGAAACCCTGTCTCGAAAAAAAATAATAATAATAAATTTTTAAAAAGAAAGAAATTGTAACAGGATGGCCACCGCACTGGTCCCACACCTCAGCAAAAAAGACATCTCCCTCCAGCTTTGTCCACATAACTGAATGTCCCTTCAGCTGGCACCTAGCTCCCACTGGGATGACAGCTTGTCACACTGTACAAGCTACTCCTCGGGAGCTAGGTTGTTATTCGAAGAGACTGTGCTGAGTGACCGTTACATCCAGATACCTACCATGGATTGGTCCATCGTAGAAATCTTTCTCATTGATTTCCTCTGAGAGCTTTGCCTTCAGGCGTCCTCCATCATCTTTCAGATGTTACTGCCTCTAGGAGGCTCTCCGGTTGGACTACTCAAGAGTTTAGCTGGAACGAGCTGAAACAGACATAATGATGGCTGTCGGTTGGTAGTAGGGCAGATGCTTAAGTCGAGAGGGTTTGCTTGTCCAAGAAGAAATGCCCAGGAAAGAGAAGCTAGGTCAAAATACCTATTGATTTAAAGAAGTGAGGAAAAAGTCTAAAAGAGAGGATAAACCCCATGAGGCTCATCCCCAGAAGCCCTCGACATATCTCTGGAGGGCAGAGGAAAATGGAGGACTGCCAACTTGAGAGACATCTAGTAATGGTTGGAGACATTTTTAGCTGTCCTAACTGGGGGACTGCTCCTGGCATCTAACAGGTGGGGACCAGGGATACTTATTAAACATCCTACACCACTCTGGATAGCCTTCTCACACAACAGCTCAGAGGTCCAAAATGTCATCAGCACCACTTTTAAGAAGCCTTCCCTGCCTTAAGAGGTAACTAGGGGGTTCACAGATTCTCCACAGTGCTGCAGACTGGACTTGGAAGTTTAGGAGACTGGAACATCCTAGACTACACTATCGCAGATGCCATCGTGAGCACCCCTAGCAATGGCCGCTGGCCAGGACACTAGGAAACAGACAGGCTAGTTACCTAGGTCACTGCCACTACAATAAACATGCAGTTGTTACACAACTGTATCCCTGCTGCTGGGTAAGCTAGAGAAGCAAGTGCTTTCCGTCAGGTGTTTTGTGTTTCTGTCTTCTAAAGCAAGCTGCCCGTCCACCACCTTTTTTTAAAGAGTGTCTCCATGTGTAGCTGTGGCTGGCCTGGAGTTTGCTATGTAGACCAGGCCAGCTTCAAACTCACAGATTGGCCTGCATCCTGAGTGCTGGGCCGCTGTGTGCCTGCATAAGGCTCAAAGGTGGAGTTCCCAGAACAAATGACCACAGCAATCAACACTGACAGCACACTCAAGGACAGAAGAGGCAAGCAAGACAGCTGCTTATTTCTTTGAAGTTCCAGATGGAAATCCTCGGGCACTTTTGCGGAAAGGGCAATAGAATCTATCAAGTTAGGCACTGAGATCAGAGGGGAAAGCCCAAGAAAAAGGCACCAGATGGACTGGACATAAAGGGAAAGAGAGGCCCGGGTCCTTCTCTTACCCTGAACACAAGGGGCACTCCGCAAATCAGTGAGATTAAAAAAAAAATTCAGAAAAGGCAAACTGCCACCAAAATTCCAGGCACTGCCTGCCTGAAGGCCCTTTTCATAAGTACTTATTCTCTCGGACATCTGAGTATTCTGGGATGGAGAACCCAAGAAGGGCCCGATCCTGATGACATTAGTGATAGAGGCACAGCCTAGGCTAGTCCCAAATTGGCCTTCCCAGCACATGGGACTGCTTGCTTCCTTCAACACTTTTTTAAATTAAAAAATTTATTCTTGGACTGGAGAGATGGCTCAGCTGTTAAAGGCTAGGCATACAACCCAAAATATATGAACGTTATTTGTATGAATGGTTCCCCTTCATGTATATGCCCAGTGCCCAAGGTCAGAAAAGGGCATCAGGTCCCCTGGAACTGGAGTTAGGGATGGTTGTAAGCTACCATATGGATGCTGGGAACAGATCAGATCCCAGGTCCTCTGCAAGAACAAGCGCTCCTAACTCCTGGGCCATCTCTCCGGCCTCTTACTCATCACTTTTACACTTCTCTAGCTCTGCCTCAAATTATAACAATTCCAGGGCTCAGTTGTTAAAGTTTAATTAAGCCCATAATCGAAACATCAAAAGTCCCGATGATGGCCAGGTGTGGTGCTGTCTCAGGAAATGGAGGTAGATAAAATCCCACTGATGGCCAAGCACAAAGTAATTACTCCATAACCAAAGCTATAGCCACAGCCACAGCCACACTGCTTGACACATCCTTTTAGTCTCCACACGTCTTCTAAGAAAGACAGGTAGAGTGGGCATGCTAGCACACTCCTTTAATCTCAGAACTCGGGAGGCAAAGGCAGGCAGATCTCTTGAATTTGAGGCCAGCCTGGTCTACAGGGTGAGTTCCAGAACAGCCAGGGCTACACAGAGAAACCCTGTCTCAAAAAAAAAAAAAAAAAAAGGACAAGTCCACAGCCACGTTGGCCTCTAAAGGACTTCTCTAGAAATTCTTTCAATTAAGGGAGGAAGTAATGTCCTTGCAAAACCAACAACTACAACCTCTCAAAGATGAAGGGCACAATGGGGCTGGCTCTAGCCCCTAGACCCATAAGCACTAAGACAGGTTCAACAGATGACAGGGTAGATCCCATCCTTTTCGTGGGCCAAGTCACAAACTCTAGGGTTGTTCCCTCATGTAAACTGCACAGGAATCAGCTGGGTCGACTGGGCTGGGAATGCAGCCTAGATGTCCTGGGCCAGCTGTCTGTCTCTTCTGCCCGACAGGGAGACAAAGCGTTTTAATGGGAACTTGCCCAGCCCTCCTCCTAACTACTTCTCACCCCGAACTTCTCCTGGATGGCTGTTGGGACGCAGGTTATTCCAGGACTTCCATGGAGCCTCCCCAATACCTGGCTTCCCTTTGCTAGCCTGAGGAGGAAAAGACGACAAAGACATAGTTTAGAGCTTGTCAGAGGAGTCAGACACCATCAAATTTATTTTACCAATGAAGGCACAGCACAGGGAAGAGAAAGAACAGGACAGGTCAGGCTAAGACTCAGGTCTCAATTGAGCACTGTTAGCAACACCTGCACTTGAAGGTAGAGGTAGGGCTGGGGTGTCTCCACTCCTTTAAGCGATACATTTTGGCTTGGCAAGATCAAAGAGGTGGAGCTGTAATTTCAATAGAGCCAAGGCAGCCACCTGCCTTGAGACTCATAGAAACCAGGCTGTCTTCTGAAGGCCTAACTCCTTGCATAGCTTCCTGCTCTGTGGCCACTGTCTGGTCAATCCAGATACAGTGTCTCATCACAAAGCACGGCCTCCTGCAACCTGTCCCCATAGCCCCTCCCCACACACAGACAGGATCTTTTAGCAGCAGAGAGAACAAGTTGATTGTCCCCTGAACCAGCTCAATGACTGTCCCCAGTTATCTGAGAATAGAGATCATGTTCTTTTAAGGTCTCCTTGAAATAAAAACCCTCCCAGGACACTTCTGAGTCCCCTCTGGAAACTGGCCTGTCATGAAGGGCAGCAGTGAGTGAGAGAGAGAGAGAGAGAGAGAGAGAGAGACCTAAACCTAGTTCTTGCTTCTCTGCACTGCAGAGCCAGGAACTCCCTCTTTCTGAGGCAGAAACATACTCCAGGCTGGTCCTGACATCTGCAGCAGTTCCTGCTGCCCCTTACATTCTCCTCACCAGCCTTGGGGAGGCCAGTGGATTTGCTAGCTTTTAGTACTGTTCTACAGAGAGCTGGACCAGTGACAGGCAGCCCAGGAACACAGTGAGACTGGCTGCAAGCATAGCACCTTCACTTGTAACTCAGAGCCTGGTTCTGTTGCTTCCTTATCAAGGGCGGCAGTGGCCTGCAGCCTGCCCTCACCAAGGGGATCCAGGCCAGAAGTTCCTTCAGCCAGCCTCCTCCCGCAGCTTCCCTGCATGACCCTGTCTGAGGGGCAGTGTCCTTTCAAGGCCTCCGTGGTGTGCTGTAAGATCCTGGAAGCTCAGTCTTTTTGGCCAGGGCTCAACCCTGGCTTCTGAGGGCGCAGCAAACAGAGTTCCCATCTGAAGTGGCTGGTGCTCATCAAGGTGCTTGCTGGGCCTATACCACAGCCACACAGTTGCAGCCTTTTCTGACTGGCCGTTGCGGATTCCTTAGGCCCCTAGCTGGTCCAGGGCTACAACTCAGACTGGGATCTTGAAATCCTCGGGCCTTTCCGGATCTCTTTCCGCTTCTCCTCCTTCTTGCGGCGTTTTTCTTCTTCCCTCAAAGCCTTCTGGAAAGGGTCAGTGCTAGGAATAAACTAGGACAGACAGAGTAATCGGATTTAGTCTAGGGGTAGCAAAAGGTTTCCTCCAAGCTAAATCACAGAATGTAAGACAAAAGGATTCCTGGAGAAGGCCCTGCCCTCAGGGAACCCAAACAAGGAATCAGACGAAAGGCTCAGGAAAGCCACTGACTGGACCATGAGATAATCAGGAGCCTGACTGCCAGAAAATGAGATAGGAGATTCCAGGCTGGCGGACAGGAGCCAGCCAAGGTGTGAACCTGAAAACAAACACACTCTTCCAGGAAGAGGGAGCGGTGTGGTTCTTGGAAGACTTGTCTGACATACCCTTCAGGAGGAAGCAAGCTAAGAGTCCTAGACAACAGGTGCTGCCTGCCCTAGTAACAAGGCGCAGTCACCAGGAGAGGGAGCAAACAGAGCAGAGTGGGTCACAGTCACTCTGGCAGAGCAAGAGCGGGAAGTGAGAGACTCGGATGCTGGCAAGAAGAGATGGGCAGAGGATAGGGGTGACTTCAGCCTCAACCCGATACTTCTCCAGCTACCTTTTGCTCCTGTTGGTCTGTCTTTACAGCCAATAAACGATCAAACCTGCATCTGTGTCTATTTGTCTCTATGAGTGATGAGACCCATGGCCACACTCTTGCAGGCCTCTGCCCGTGCTTTGTCCCAGACCCAGAATGCCCCTTCCAGGCCTGTCTGTGGGTCTCATCTGCTCTGCTACAGCTGCCTCCTCTGTGGCATCTGCCCCCTCACTGGTACCCTCTTTATAATTCTGTACTAACTTATTCTCATGCTTCTCTTCCTTTCTTCCCCTACTTTGTGCCTGACATCTATGACCGCATGTTTCATGAAGATGGAGGAATGTTGGTATTGGGTGTTGTGTCCCACTATATCCCAAGCACAGAATCCCACATGGGTCTCAACAGCATTCAGTGGACATTTTGGACAAAATGGCTTATTAGAATATATAAAACACAAAGTATTCAAAACTCAGGTGTAAACTATGACCTTTTATATATTCTTTTTTTTTCCTTTTATATATTCTTAGGACAAAATTGGCAAATGTGGGGGCTGGAGAGATGGCTCAACAAGTAAGAGCACTGACTGATCTTCCAGAGGTCCTGAGTTGAAATCCCAGCAACAACATGGTGGCTCACAACCATCTGTAATGGGATCCAATGCCCTTTTCTGTGTGTCTGAAGACAGCTACAGTGTACTTATATACATAAAATAAATAAATAATTTTTTTTTTTTTTTTTGGTTTTTCGAGACAGGGTTTCTCTGTAGCCCTGGCAGTCCTGGAACTCACTCTGTAGACCAGGCTGGCCTCGAACTCCAGAAATCCGCCTGCCTCTGCCTCCCAAGTGCTGGGATTAAAGGTGTGCACCACTACGTCTGGCTAAATAAATAAATCTTTAAAAATTTTTTTGACAAAATGTGGGATCAAGGTAAAAGCAAACTAAGAGTGCCATCTTGTGGCCTAACCTACCTGCCGAGTGAGTAGTCCACACCTACGGGAAAGGGCGGAAGTCTCTAGAGTGGTCCAGAGACAGAAGTGACTCAGGTCAGACAGTGGGATGCCCAACTAACTAGGACGGATTCAACCAGACATCCACTCACCTCCCAGATATCTACCACTCTTATCTCAAGAAGAAAAGAATCTTCAGCCGGGCATGGTGGCACACGCCTTTAGTCCCAGCACGCGGGAGGCAGAGGCAGGTGGATCTCTGAGTTCGAGGCCAGCCTGATCTACAGAGCAAGTTCCAGGACAGCCAGAGATACAGAGAAACCCTGTTTTGAAAAGAAAGAAAGCCGGGCGTGGTGGCACACGCCTTTAATCGCCTGAGTGCCTCTTTGCACTGACTGGGTCAACCGGGTTCAAGGTCTTGCCCAGGGATAATTCTCAGAGTTATGATTACAGCAAGAGTCTTAGGGGTGGACCATTTGGAAGCAGCAGCCACTACTTTGATGGGGAAAACTATATCCTTGCTGCATAAAACAGGCACTGGCTCAACAGGAACCTCAGAGGTTCTGCTAGATATCAACAGTCAGGCACAGTCCACTATGGTACCACTAGGATAAAAACAAGGTGTTGAACAAAAATTAGTTAGCATTGCAGCTGTGGCCATGCGTGGTGGTGGGATATGCTTGTAGTTCTGGAACTTCGGAGGTAAATGCAAGAGGACCAGGAGTTGAGGCTAGCCTGGGTTACATGAGACCCTGTCTTAAAACAAACAAGGAAACACTAATGAAACCCAGGGAAAGAGTTGTAGGTCTGCCTGGTTGCTTTCTTTTAAAACCCATGTGTCTAAAGTTGGGCCTTGACTGGCAGCTGCAAACCACAGACTTAATCAGGACGAGTGGTTTACTGTTCTCTACTGTCTGTGAAATCGACATGTGGTGCGTTTCCTTCCAGCAGCCTGGAGTTTGGGTACTAGTTAGATACAGGGGAATCGTGTAACCAGCTCCCAGTAAAACGTGAAGCGAGAAAGGAAGCTCCCGCTACCCCTGGTTGCTGGGGGAATTAAATACATCTTCTGTGACTACTGGGAGAGAATGCCGGAAGCTGGTTCTCCTGGATTTTGTTGCAGGTGTCAAATTCCGGGGCTCAAGGGATCTTCTCCTGCACCCTCCCAGCTGCTGGATTACATGTGTGTGCTAGCTATCACAACCGGCTCTAGAACCAGGTAAAAATTCCACTCATCTGAACCTTCTGAAAGAAAGTCTAGGTGGCCGAGGGAAGTAACTAGAGAGCAATTAAAGTATAGGTATCAGGAGGGACACATGAATAATTCAGCAAGAACGCCAGTCCCTGGGGATGCCCTAAGACTCTAGAAGGCACAATCCAGGGGCAGGTACCACTAACGATTACTGGGCGTGTAATTCTCATCCACATGATGGGAAAACCCACACAGACACAGTCAACAATGAACTCCTGTGTTCCACACCATCCAAGGTAGCTATCTCTCAGAGTAGCTACACATCACAGGATGGCACAACCTTGTTTTACTCTCCCAGATAAACTATCATTTATTCTTAACGTCTGAGCAGCCTTAGTTATACCACACAAGGCAACAGAGGCTAAAATTCTGCACTTAAATATTGTTAGGGTTTGGCCATAAAGCACAATGTGAGAGAAAAAGGCCCCGGGGCATCGACCCATGGTGGATGACAGTTGCTTTGGGCTCAACTTTTGCTTCCTGTAATTATTAACAAATACATTTAGTAAAACTGGCAGGTAAAAATCTAAACTTTAGGTGGATGTAACAGATAATACATTGATTTTTAGATGATATTCTAGTGGTTCTTGAGATATCCGAGTCCCAAGATTTAAGTAACCCCTGTTTGAGTCAAGGACTCTGAAGACCATGGTAACTCAGGCCTGCAGCTGGCCTCATCCTCACCCTCAGAACAAGGCTGTGGGAGCTTCAGCCTGTAATTCCAGCACTTGGAAGCAAGGCTAAGGCAAGAATGTGGATAGTTTAAGGTCAACTTGGGTTATTGAGTGTACTGGTTTTGTGTGTCAACTTGACACAGGTTGGAGTTATCACAGAGAAAAGGGCTTCAGTTGGGGAAGTGGCTCCATGAGATCCAGCTGTGGGGCATGCTCTTAGTTGGTGATCAATCAGGGAGGGCCCATTGTGGGTGGTGCCATCCCTGAGCTGGTAGTCCTGGGTTCTATAAGAAAGCAAGCTGAGCAAGCCAGGGAAAGTAAACCAGTAAGTAACATCCCTCCATGGCCTCTGCATCAGCTCCTGCTTCCTCACCTGCTTGAGTTCCAGTTCTGACATCCTTTGGTGATGAACAGTAATATGGAAGTGTAAGCTGAATAAACCCTTTCCTCCCCAACTTGCTTCTTGGTCATGATGTTTGTGCAGGAATAGAAATCCTGACTAAGGGGCTGGTGAGATGGCTCAGTGGGTAAGAGCACCCGACTGCTCTTCCGAAGGTCCAGAGTTCAAATCCCAGCAACCACATGGTGGCTCACAACCACCCGAAATAAGATCTGACACCCTCTTCTGGTGTGTCTGAAGACAGCTACAGTGTACTTACATATAATAAATAAATAAATCTTAAAAAAAAAAAAAAGAAATCCTGACTAAGACACAGGGTAAGACTCTGTCTCAAAACTCCAATCAACAAACCTAAAACAATGCATATGACTGCAGCCTCAGTAAGTGACATAAGACAAACTGAATGAACCTGGTCACTGCCTCTCAGTCAGATTAGCCAGGCAGAGGCTATGCAGCAAGCAATTTCCAGTGCTGCTGGGCACCTTTCTACATTCTTACTGAGTACCTAATAATACAAAATCTGGTATAGTCTCTTGTTTGGCTGATTTTACTTTTGCTTTGTTTTAAGGCAGTTTTAGTCCAGGCTAGCCTCAAATTCACTACATAGACAGGTGGCCTCTTGCTCCAGCCTCCTGAGCTGTGGGGTTATAAGTGAGCCCCACCAGATTATTTTTTTCAGGATTCTTATGTTTTGTTTTTTTTTTTTTGCAGAGACTAATCTTGGAAGGATGAGGTATCTTTTCCTTGACAAAGCACGGATCTGTTTAATTCACTATGAGGATGTCAAATTTCACAAGCACAATGGTCTGTAGGTATAATGCAAACCTACTGCGTGCACAACACCTGCCTGGCCCTTCCATGTAAAGACCTGGAAGAACAAGGAGGACCCAAGACAACAAGCCTAACAGTCTAGCTACTGCTTTTGCTGCACTGAAAACTGTCTATGACCGGCTGACATCTATACAATAGCAGGCTACTGTGTCAGCCTGCAAGCTGGTAGAATCTCAAGCCTGTCACAAACTCAATATCTGTCTCTAAACAGGCCTGAGCTGTGATCTGAAGAGTCTCAGCTTCTCACCCATAAGAGGAGCCTTTCTTTCCTTCCTGTCCTCCTTGGCCTACCCTGCTCCATCTGATCCCTTCCCCCTGTGTGTCACCATCTGTCTTCTCAGGCTGCAGCTGTTAGCACCCTGAGCCAAGTTTAGAACTCTGGAGTAAAGGCGTGTGTAGGCGTGAGAGCAGAAGCCACAGTACCCCAGAGGCTCAGAGCAGGGAAGGGCGTGACCTGACTTCACCTGGTCACTCTGACACTTGTAACCTGTACATAGTGTGCAATGAGATGAGGATATTCATAGCCTCAGGGATCCCCCCAATCTCCATCGACCCCCAGCTTTGGTGTACAACATTCGGAGAGAAACAGTGACTTGCCAAAACCGTCAATAAATTGGGTAATGGTTTCTGATCCCAGACTCTTTGGCTTGTCTGGTTCTAAGTCTAAAGCTCACACTGCATACCCTAGACCTTAGTCCCTGCAGGCCCCACCTCCCGTGCCCACCAGACACCACAGTCACAGGCCCCAGCAGCTCACCTCTGTCCGGTCTGTTTTAAACGGGTTCCGGAAGTCAGAATCTTTCTCACTGATCCCCAGCTCCTGGGCCATCTGTGGATGAGAACACTAGTCATCCTCTTCTGCCTTCTGCTCCCTGATTACTAGAGCCATCCCACCATGCAGGGTCTTAAGCCTCAGAGCCTAGACAGATATGGGCCAGAAACAATCCCTTAGGGACCCTCCAAAAGTTAGCACAGAAGTTAGGCCTCTATGACCCAAAGTGCTCTGATACTTATAGAACACACTAACTAACTACCTAGGATAACTGACATGGCCAACCACATGTAGACAGATTCGAGGCTCCCAGCTCACCACCCGACAGGGACCCCAGCCCTCTCACCAGTCCTTACCAGGTTGAGGATGGGCGAGTGGGGCCCCTGGTCAAAGACACCTGTCTGGTTGCAGAAGCTGATGCCCCAGCGGATGAGGAGGTTCCAGTTGGAATTATGGTCAAAGTAGTGGTGTACAATCTTTGGGAAGCGCAGCACGACGTCACCAAAGAAGGCGGTGTTCTCCAGCACGTGGGAGAAAGCTGGCGGGAGGGAGGGTGGCAGCTGTGTCAGAGTAGTTGCTCCTTCCTCTGTCCACCTGGCTGACCCCAGACCTCCTCCAGGGACAGAGGCATCCATAAACCCACCAATCAGAGAAGGGCATGGCGGCCACTGATCACAGGCTGCTCACTGCATATGCAGTAGGGCCTTATATCCCATTAATGGGCTTTCTTACAGGGAGAGGTGGCTGCTGTTCCTATTTTACAGCTTGTGTTTGTTGTTGGATTTTTATTTTTCAACTTGGCATAAGGGAGCGTCATCTGGGAAGGGAACGTCACTCGGGGAGTTGCTTCCATCACACTGGTCTGTGGCCACATCTATATCCATTTTCTTGATAGATGATTAATGTAGGAGGACCCAAACTACCGTGGAATGGGCCACCCTGAGCTTATACAAGAAAGCAGGCTGAGCAAACCACGGGGGACAAGCCAGTAAGCAGCCCTCCTCCACGGTCTCCATGTCAGTTGCTGTCTTGGCTTCCCTCAATGATGGGCTCTAATCTCTAAGCAACAACAACAACAAAGCAACCTTTCCTTCCCTAGTTGGTCAAAGTGTTTAATCACAGAACAGGAGCCACACCAGGACACAGCGGCGACTGAGTATCAAACGTAGCCTGCCCATATCAGTTCAGCCTCGCGACTCGGGAGCGCAGAGGGCTCATCTCCAGGACTGAGGCACAGCAGTGCACAGGACAGCACAAAGCCAGGGGTCGGGAGTACAAGGCCATCCTCAGTTATGCTACAGAGTTATGGAGCCAGACCGGGCTACATAAATCCCTAGGTATTCCCTTGTTTTGAAAAAAGATTAATTCCCTTTGAGATTCAGAGATGGGCATTGTTCTGTACAGAGGCAAACTACCCAGGTACGGAGCCAAATGTCTGGAGCTGTATCTTAGTGTTAGCTGCGCACGGTCAGTTGTCGTGATGGCTAGGAGAAGGATCAGAATCGTAGGGTTTCTGTCTAAAGTGTTATTTCTAGCCAAGTAGTGGTGGCACACACCTTTAATTCCAGGATTCAGGAGGCAGAGGCAGGTGGATTTCTGAGTTCAAGAACAGCTTGGAGCATGTGTATGTGTGTGTGTGCGCGCGCGCGCAAGCATCCACACACACATGTATGTGTATATGTAAATATATACATATTTTCCATTTAATTTTATTTCGTTTTGCTTGACAGAGGGTCTCATGCAGCCCAAGTGAGGCTGATACTTACAAGGAACCCAGGATCACCGTGAACTCCTGATCTTGTGTCTATGTCCCAAGTGCTGGGATTACAGGTGCATGGCACCACAACCAGCTTTACTTTTGTTTTGTTTTTTTTTGTTTTTTGTTTTTTGTTTTTTGTTTTTCGAGACAGGGTTTCTCTGTGTAGTCGTGGCTGTCCTGGAACTCACTCTGTAGCCCAGGCTGGCCTCGAACTCAGAAATCCGCCTGCCTCTGCCTCCCAAGTGCTGGGATTAAAGGCGTGCGCCACCACGCCCGGCCCCAGCTTTACTTTTGTTAAGCGTTGTTCTCTCTTTTCAGTAGTGTCTTGATGAGGCCACAGGCTAGTCTCAAACTCAGTATGCAGCTCAGGTTGGCCTCGAGTTCTTTTTTCTAAAAGCTAGGATTATAAGTGTGTGGCCCCACTACTGGCTTATTTTGAAATCGTCTAGATGTATTTGCTACAACATAAAACTTTTTCACCCTGCTCCCTCTAACACCATACACTTACACCAGTATATCTAAACCAGGAAATTAACAGCAGTACATTAGCTTACCTACAGCTATTCAGCATTTTGTGTCAGTTTTCCCTCTTCTAATGAGGTCAACAGGTCAGTTTGCACTGGAGTTAGCGTGTTCACTCTAGTGACAAGTCCTCTAGACCCAGGTAAGAATGAAGAGTAGCTATATCTGCACTCCTGGAGCAGAGAGGACCCAGACAGCCCAGGGAGGCAAGCAAAAGCCAAAGATCTGCCAGGCTGGTATGTAGGCGCTGGAGCTCTGGGCTTCAGAATAATCCAGACGCCTAGAGAACTTAAGAATCAGTTTGTTTGAGAAAGAAGAGCCAAGGCAGATAATGTGTTCTCTTCCATCAGGCATGAGAAAGCGTCACTATTCACACACGAGCTCTCCCTCTGGTCCCTCCTCTCAGTGACTCTAAGAACTATTGCTAAACCATGATCGGTTAGGTCAGGCCTTTAATCCCAGCACTTGGAAGCAGAGGCAGGCAGGTCTCAATGCATGAGGCCACGCTGGTCTACATATCAAGTTCTAGGACAGGTTACAGAGTGAGGAAAAACAAAACTGTGATCCATTCGTAGGCACGAGGAGGCATACCACCGAGAAGGAGCTCTTGCAGGAAGGACGGGAGGGGCATGCCCTTCGCCTTACCTGTCTTTCTCACCTTGTCTGAAAAGGGATTTAAGGAGTTTGGGATCTTTACTAAAGTAGCAAAGAGTGCTGGTAATCACACTCTGCCTCAGCTATTTGATCGGCCCTGGGCACTGCTCCTTCAGATGGGAACAATCCCCATTTGCCTTCCTAAAAAGTGACTAGCAGGCTCTGCCCTGTGCCCTGGAGTGGTAGCAGGCAGAGACTCTTCTCTAGTTTCCCTGTCCCAAGCACAGGACAGCATAAAGAAATATCTGCCAAGGCCAGCCTGGTCTACAGAGTGAGTTCCAGGACAGCCAGGGCTACACAGAGAAACCCTGTCTCGAAAAACCAAAAAAAAAAAAAAAGGACTACCTGCTAAGGACAGAGAAACTGGTCGTGAAACCTAGAAATGATTAGAGAGCCACGCCGGGCCCTTAGCCACGCCGGGCCCATGACTCAGTATCACACAAGGATAATCCCAGAGGGTGAGGGGATGAGTGATGAGGACATAGAAGGAGCAGCTAGAGAATCCAAGGGCGGTGTTGGGGAGACCATACCGTCCTTCAGCTTCTCGTCCTGGGGGACTGGCCCGTCTGGAAGCACGTCGGCAGCAATGAGCACTGTGCGGGAGTCCTCCAGCACCTGAAGGAACCCCATCTTGGCTAAGTGGCTGTGTGGAGACCTTCACAACTTAGTTCCAGCCCCCGTTACCTAAATCCCACTCCAACCCTTCTACATATGCGTCACTCCCTCGCTGAACACTGTCCCCTTTAGAGAACCCTTCCTCCGTGCTCCAACTGAAGCCCTGCCCTGCTGTGAGCTGCCCTGCTTCCTGACACACCTTGAAGAGTCCCTTAAGCATGACATCCAGGATCTTGTACTGCTGGTGGATGTCATTCAGCTGCACCAGGTTCTTCAGCGCCAACAGCTGCTCTCGCCGCTTCACCTCAAACATCTTCTTGTCTTAGCAGCTGTAAGTTAAGGGGCTAGCACAAAAGCCAGTACAATGGCCCTGTCTCCGAGGGCCTACACATTCCTAACCTATGCCTCCAAAGCCTTGGAGGGTAATGGCTGGGACATACATGGGTCCTGTAATGTACCATTTCTCTAGATCTCAAAGACTCTACACACAGAAAAGAGAACAAGCCCAACACTCCAAAACCAGGCACCTGCCCTATGCTCCCTCTATCTCCCTGTCATCTTTCACAATCATTCACTGCTCCAACCTGTTTCAACTGTAGCGTCAGCCAGACATGCCCCCACCATTCTCCTGGAGTTTCAGTTCTCAGTAGGTGCGTATCCCAAGACCTCCTGTATCCATCAGAGCCTCTGAGCAGAGGAGCAAAGGCCATCTGTGTGGATGCTGTAGTGTATTTAAATGTTTAGTTCCCAGAGGTGTCAGGAAGCAGGGCAGCTCACAGCAGGACGGGGGCTTCAGCATGGGAAGATGGGTAGAGGTTCTCTAAAGGGGACAGTGTTCAGTGAGGGAGCGACCGGGTTAGGAGGTGTGGCTTTGTCAGTGGTATGAGACTGGGTCGGGGAGGGCTGTGAGGTTTCAGAACCCACACCAGGCCCAGTCTATCTCTGCCTACCCCTCCACCCCCTCTTTACAGATCTGGATGTAATCTCTCAGCTGCTGCTCCAGCGCTAAAGCTGCCTTCCCGCTGCCCACCACAATGATCAAGAACCAACCCTCTGGAGCTACCTGCAAGCCCCCAACCAAAGGCTTTCTTTTTATAAGCGACCTTGGTCATGGTTTCTTTCTCTTCACAGCAACAAAACAGTAACGAATACACATACTTTCTGGTTCTATAGGTGCCTCAAAACCAGGGATGGTCTTGTCTCATCTTTGGGTCACCAAGGCAAGGCCGAGAGGACCAGACAAGATAAGCTAGCAACCCAAAGTTCTGGAGGTCCCGTGTGAGGCCTTAGCCAGGTACCACACACACACAGTCTTAAGCCTTCGCAGATCTGAGAGATGGGTCTAAATGTCGATTAACATGGGGAGCAGGCTTGGGAGAAAGCTGACATGCTCAGTATGGCCAGAGTGTGTTTCCTCCTTCCTCCTATTCTTACAACCCTGTCTGCTCAGCCCTGGAATCCCTGTAAGGAGTTATGGACACTGAGGGACCTCATTCACCAGCCCCTCAGAGACAGCGAATTCACATCCCACCAAAGCCCCGAAGAGATACAAATCTTGAGGCTCGGGTCCAGAGTGCTCTTCAGGGTGCCTGTGACTTCTGTGCCAGACCACAGTAGGACAGAGAAGGCTGCCAGGAACTGAAGAAGGTCCATATCTGAGATTCTGGAGCTAGAGGAACAACCCAAAGATGGGGGCAGGGGGTGAGTTCAGTGAAAACATACTTCCCCAGACATGGCCCAGCCTCCAAATACCAAGCATCCAGCTCTAGGAAGCCCTGAAGATCTAGCCAGGACTAATGACTAGCAGGCACACTGGACAGGCTTATAGGATTGCAGAAGAAAGGAAGAGACACTTTAGCCAGGTTTATAACACTGGATAGGGACTGAGGCTAAAGCTCTAGGTTAGAGTCCTGACTACATCTGCCTTGTTCCTGGGCAAGCACTCCAGTTCTCTAAGCTTCCTTAATATAGCTTCCTATAAAATCGGGCATAGGAGGTCCCTTTCCTGATGCAGAGCGACAGGTCTGAACAATGTACTATGTCTGGAGAACGGGGCTGACTGGGCATTAAGGTTCTTTTCAAATCCCTGTCCTAGCCTTCTAAGAGGGTATCAGCCAAGGAGTCTCAGGCAGTGAAAAGGTATGGAAGGCTTGTGTGGCTTCCCTCCTCCTCCAACTTCTTCTGACATCAGGAAGAAGGGACACAGGATGGGAAGGGAAGCAGGGAAGACTTGGAGACTGCACCTATTCACCCAGGAAATACACGCAGCATCTGTCCCTATTCCAACAACAGCCCAACCATTACTGCTCAAGCAATGTTCCACGCAGTTCTAGAGCTGAGAACACGTACCCAGGAAGTTCAGCAAACCAGACTCCCTGAACTTGTGTACTTTATCGCTTGAACGGGTAAGACACAATCAACTAACATACAAGCATAAAAGGATGAGGCACGGCAGGGGCGATGATTCGGTTGGTGAAGTTCGAACCAGGGCCTGAGTCTGATCCCCAGCATCATGAATAAGCTGGGTGCAGTGCATGCTTGTGCTCCTAGAACTGAGGAGTTGAGGACTCAACTATTCCTGGAGCGTGCTAGCCAGCTAGTCTGGCTTAATCTAGGAGCTCCAGGTTCATTGAAAGGTCCTGTCTCAACGAATAGGGAAGAGAACAATTAAGAAAGATACCTGGTATTGATCTCTGTCCTCTGCATGCATATACTGAGGCGTACATGAATGAGCGAGAGTGCACGCGCACACATGCACACATGCACACACACACAGTTGGCTCTGTTTTTTTTTTTAAGGATAAGAAGAATTTGATCAAGTGAAACATTAATATGTGGGGGCCAGGAGTAGTGGCTCATGACTTTAATCCCACCACTTGGGAGGTTGAGGCTGGAGAATGTCCTTAAGTTTGAGAGTAATCTAGGCCTTGTCTAAAATTCCAAAATGGATAGACTAGGGTGGAAAAGGACAGTCAACAGAGGCCCCATACTCAGATGATAGATACCCTGTTTTACTAATGTGGAAACTGGGGGAACAAAAAAAAAGTTACTATTCAGAGTCTTACAGCTGTTCCTAAACTGAGCCAAAAGTCTTACTCTCAGTTCAGTGCACTGTGTCTTGTCTCTAAATAAGCACAGGGCATCTCATATCAAAGCTGGCCACACCCCACCCAGAATTTGAGATGCTCTGGGAGAGATCGTTAGGAGAACCCCTGCCCCCACGGAGCCGGGAGAGCAGAAATCTACAGAACGAAGATTATCCAGGACCGTCCACCTTCCGCCTCACGTTCCAGAACCCAAGCGAACTTGAACCAGGCCACAGCAAAACTTAGGGAAACAAATTTACCAGACAACCTAGGATAACTCAAGCAGGACAAACGTGGGAAAGAAAGCAAAGTAGCGGACCGCGGGGGACAGGTCTGGTTTTCATTACTGATACTCTACTCTTCGGCCTCTAAATCTCGCTTCTGTCCCAAGCGTCCCCAGCGCTCTTTCAGACTCGGCGAGTGACTCCGAACTCGTCTTGTAGAGCCCGTGGTAGTGGCCGGGCGGGGGTTTTGGTTCCGCGCCTTGGGGCTTCGGAGGGGCTAGCGAGCCTTTCTAGGAGGTGTCGGGGTCCCGAACCCGCACGCAGTGCGGGGGGCTCCGCACTCCCCTCCCAAGAAGCCTACAGTACAGTCCGGCACCCCCACCACTACCTACCCGGGCCGGCGGAGCAGGGAGAACGGAGCAGCCCCTCAGCGAGCAGCCGGAAGCACTCAACTCCGGCAAGGCGCGGAACTCTACAGCACCGGGGCAGCAGCGCTAGGAGACCGACGAGCGGCCGGCCCACCCACTGCGCTGCTCCTGACCAATGAGACCGGGCCGCGACCGCCGCGCTCCGCTGACCTCACTTCCGGCCCCGCCCCGCTGTGCTCCAGCGCGTGTAGCTGCAGCTGTCAGCCACGGCGGGGTCCTCAGAGAAGCCGTCGCCGGGCACGCTGCTGATCTCGGTTCTGGAGGAGTTGGAGGAAGTTAAGCTACGGATGGGGCCCTTACCCTGCTGAAAGCGCGTCAGCAAACCGCGGCCCGAAACCCTTGCTGCCCGGCGCTTTAAGCGTAGTGCCTGATGTCTCATCCGAGTCTATTTTAAACCTCAGCTCGCAAGATCCAAAGAACTTTTTAAGGAACCAGCAGAACCTATGGTAGTGCGGAGCACGGGCAACCCCTACTTGTCCATCCAGTCCACTGATTTCTAAACCAGAGTTCTTCCTCTGTTCGTAGACATTCTGTTTTGCTCCGGGGTAGGGATTGAGGGTGTCAGGACAGCTAGATCCGGGGAAGACCCGGCGGAGTGGCCAGTTAGGACGCAAAACCCAGGCTGGGCTGATACACAAACAGGTGTGGGCAGAGTTGTCTGCCAGTAGCCGGCGACCGTAGACGTTAAATGACCGTTGCCCACGTGAGTATAGAAAAGGGCTCTGGCTTGAGCCAGAGAGGCTGAAGTGGGTTTGATTTTATTCCCCCCTGAGATTTGTACCTCTTTCCATGTCCACTTGAGGTGAAGTGGTTTTCCAAAGTCCAACCACAAGGCTTGGGGCCCTTGATGTTGGGGCCTTCCCTGCTCAGAGGTTCTTCATGTTCTCTATGTACAACTATGAGGCACTTTGCACATGCTCCAGCCCCACCCCTTGGTTTTCTGAGACAGGGTTTCTCTGTGGCGCCCTGGCTGGCCTGGAACTCACTCTGTAGACCAGGCTGGCCTTGAACTCAGAAATCTGCCTGCCTCTGCCTCCCAAGTGCTGGGATTAAAGGCGTGTGCCACCACTGCCTGGCGCACATGCTCCTTAAATGCTCTCACTCTCCAGTCTGTCTCCATCATCTGCGGAAACAAGCCAGTGTCCAGCTGCGTAGCTGAGGAACAAGTCCCAGGAAGATGAGTTCAGAGTGAAAGTGCACACAGGAATGTTAATGCAGTATTTTATTTCCCAATCCCATTTCCACTGTGGAGTAAAATAGCTCCAGAGAAAGACTTGATATTGTAGTTTCCCCCCTCAACCATTATGCCCCGAATTTGTCTGCAGGTCTCATTGTTTTCTGTTTCTGCGCCTTTATGTCCTGAGGCTCAGCCTCTGATGTGAGCCAGGGAAACAGACACACCTCCGAGGCAGCTGGCATGAAACATGAGAGGAGAATAAAAGAGAAACAGAGCTGAAGGGGGAGGGGGGAGATATCACAGAACCCCAGAAGGGTAGCAATGGTCAGAGAAGAGCATGAATACTTCTAATATTGGTGGCACGGACTACAAAACTGGGACCAGCAGTTGGCATATAACAGAGAACTGTTCCATGAAAAGAGAAGATAGCCAGGGGAGTAGCCAGTAGGGCTAAGAAGCTCTCCTCTGGGGCTGGAGAGATGGCTCAGCAGTTAGGAGCACTGACTGCTCTTCCAAAAGTCCTGAGTTCAAATCCCACAACCACATGGTGGCTCACAACCATTCGTAATGAGATCTGATGCCCTCTTCTGGTGCATCTGAAGACAGCTACAGTGTACTTAGATAATAAATAAATCTTGAGGCCGGAGCAAGCCAGGCCCACCAGAGTGGTCAACCTTCATTCCCAGCCACCACATGATGGCTCATAACCATCAATACAGCTACAGTGTACTCATGTACATAAAAATAATTAAATAAGTCTTTTAAAAAAGGAAGTTCTCGGGCTGGAGAGATGGCTCAGCGGTTAAGAGCACTGCTCTTCCAGAGGTCCTGCGTTCAAATCCCAGTAACCACATGGTGGCCCACAACCATCCATAATGAGATCAGACACCCTCTTTTGGGGTGTCTGAAGACAGCTACAGTGTACTTACATATAATAAATAAACAAACAAACAAACAAACCAGGATTGAAAAAAAAGTTCTCCTGCGCACACACACACACACACACACCAGCACTACACACACACACACACCAGCACTATAATATTCTCAGCTTCCTAAGTGCTGGGATATACAGACTTGTGCTGTCATGACTGGTCTCAACCCTAGGTGTTTTTAGGGACTTACCAACCACTACTGCTCCTTACTTGGGCTGAGGAAAGCATACTTGTACTGGCTGATTTTTTGTGTCAACTTGATACAGGCTGAAGTTATCACAGAGAAAGGAGCTTCAGGTAAGGAAATGCCTCCATGAGATCCAGCTGTAAGGCTGAGAAGTGATCAAGGGGGAAGGGCCCATTTTGGGTGGTGCCATCCCTGGGCTGGCAATCTTCTATAAGATGGGTTCTTTAAGAGAACAAGATAAGCAAGCCAGAGGAAGCAAGCAACTAAGGAACATCCCTCCATGGCTTCTGTATCAGCTCCTGCTTCCTGACCTGCTTGAGTTCCTGTCCTGACTTCCTTTGGTGATGAACAGCAGCATGGAAGTGTAAGCTGAATAAACCCTTTCCTCCCCAGCTTGCTTCTTGGTCATGATGTTTGTGCAGAAATAGAACCCTGACTAAGACAATACTGCTACAGTCTCTGTGGCTTTGGTGATGTTGCCCAGGCCAAAGGCCCCAGGGCAAGAAAGGATACAGCATGTCTTGAAAGAGTGGCTGGGCTGGGAAGGTCGGGGAGCAAAGGCCTTCCAAAGATGATTGCAAGGTCTGGGTCATGTGTTGGTCATTTAGGAGACCCATGCTCTGGACCTGAAGGAGAAGGGACAGGAAAGTTATGCCCTTTCTAACTGTCCCCCACCTCCCATATTCTTTTGATTTCCCAGTGGCTTCAGTGGCCAGAGCTTCCACCTTCTGCAGAGAAGATGGTCCTGAGGGCCTGGCCTCATACAGCTACACAGCACCCTCTTTCCACTCACCTGCAGGAGGAAGCCATGCAGGGCCTGGAGTGTATCGTTTGAGAGAGTTGACAGGTCAACCAAAGCTGCACCTTGCAAAATAAGTCCCACCTCTTCACGTGAGAGGACACAGCTGCTCCGGTACTGCACAAACTAGCCCGGGAATAAAAGCCCCAAAAGCTCACAATTAGAGGAGACACCATTTCCTGTGGACTGCTGTAGCCAGCACTGAGATGGAAACTACTATTCTAAAGCCCAGAGGCTTGCTTTTAAGCTCTGCACCGGTGAGAGTGGGTGAGGTTGTCTCACAGGAGAAAAGGGCAGATAATGTAGACCGAGCTCATGAGAGAGCTGGCTTTAGGGACCTGGTCAGGCTCCCTCCTCCCCCAGCCTTGCTCTGCAAACTCATGGCCGAGATGAACTGTGTATGTTCCTTGTAACTCCTCTGTGTGCTCTTGGCTCTACTACTCTCGCTGTACCTCTGTAACACTGTTTCCTTCTGCCTATTATTACCCTTCAAGCCTCAAGACAGAATGGTCCCTACACTTCACACCAACCTCTGATTTAGTAGTGGGTGAGCTTTACTGTCACCCATGAGCCTGTTCTTGTGTTCCATATCCAACAAGAATTATTATGTGCCAAATACCCTATCATTCAAGACCTCACATTTAACTCTTCGTTTACCTGTCCGTTTAGAGTAAAGGACCTTGGGAAGCAGACCACAGGGTTCGTCAGCGTCCTCAGCACCTAGACCTGTCTGCCACATTACCACAGTCCCTGGCCATTGTTCATGACAGAAAGAAGAGAAAATGTGTCCTAAGGATAGATGCAGCTATTCACAGGAAATCCCTGGGCAGGTCTCCTGTAGGGGGTGAAGGTCCCACAACCCCTTCTGCTCTTTCAAGATGAGGGTCACCTGAAATACCGTCATGCTATGGGCCACCTCAGCAACACCCTGCTGATATAGCTTCCAGACACAGACCTCTCCTTTCTGCACTTACCAAGGTCATAAGTCTCAGTATCTCAGGTCTGAGGAAGGAATTCTCTCCAGCATCCAAGAGGGTGAACAGCAGAAACCGGTTCCAGGGCTGGGAGGCCACATGGAGTGCTGCAAGAAACATCAGTCCTCAGTTGGTTAGTGCTGTTCTCCCAGAGACCCAGGAGCGCGCCTGAGAAGAGCTTTTCCTATTGGCTTAAAAAAAAAAAATGGACAGACTGGGTTCATGCCTTGGACTTCAGACCACCCATATGGACTCTCAGGGAGAGTCTATCACATGACTGTAGGTCATGGAAGTGGGCAACCAGAAGGTCTCTGCTACTTAAAAGCAGGGTGACCAGCGTAGGTCACTTGAATGCTCTGATCCTCAGTGTCCACATCTGACGACAGACATGGCAGTGTCCTCTGCAGTCTTGTCAAATCACTGGGACGGTAAGATAACGGGCCGATTCCCTCTGATCTTGATCATGGGAGGATGAGAAAATAGAGGTTTCTACCAATGTCCGGGCTCCTCGCATGCAGGTAATCGAGCAAGGCTTCTAGACAGCCAATACAAGCTTGAGATAACAGAGGGTCTTTCTGGAATAAAACAAAACAGAACAGAATTAGAGTCAGGAATTTTTTTTTAATTTTTCTGAGACATGTAGTCCAGGCTAGCCTCCAAGTCTATCATCATCATCATCATTATCCACACACTCACACTCACACATTTTTAGTTTTAACAAAGACATACTTGTTTTTCAGTTATTAAGGTTTCAGTTTTTCAGATATGGAATATAGTCCTGTAGATAATATTAAATGCTTGTTAGAGTCATTGGTCATGAACAGAGCACAATGCTTATATTAAGTAACATACTTTGTGCAGCATTTTTTTTTTCCTTAAACAGGTATCATATGCCTGGCTCATGGAGATTCTACTGTGTAGATCAGGTTGGCCCCAAACTGTGGCAACCCTCTTGCTTCTGCGTCCCAAGTGCTAAGATTAGGGAGCCAACGTGACACATAGCTGTAACAAACTGGTTTTTTTTTCTAGTCTAGTTACATTTACCTTTTGTTGTTTGGTTGGTTTTTGTTTTTCCAAGACAGAGTTTCTCAGTGTAACAGAGCCATGGCTATCCTGGACTTGATTTGTGGACCTGGCTGGCCTCCAACTCAGAGAGATCCACCTGCCTCTGCCTATCAAGGGCTGGGATTAAAGGGTGTGTGCCCCACGCCCAGCACATTTGCCTTTTCAAAAAAATTGTTTACTTCACATCCCAACCATTTTCCCCTCCCTCCTGTCCTCCCAGTCCCTTCCCCCCCACCTCTGCTGTCCTGCATCCTTTAGGAATGGGGAGTCCTCCCATGGATATCAACCAGCCTTGGTATATCAAGTTGCAGTAAGACTTGGCTCATCTACTGAGGCTAGAAGAGGCAGTCCAGTCGTGGGAAAAAGTTCCAAAGGCAGGCAACAGGGTCAGAGACAGTCCTGCTCCTGCTGTTAGGAGTCCCATATAAAGACCAAGCCACAACTGTGTAACAAACTTTTAAAAAAAGATTTATGCCAGGCGTGGTGGTGCACACCTTTAATCCCAGCACTTGGGAGGCAGAGGCAGGCGGATTTCTGAGTTCGAGGCCAGCCTGGTCTACAAAGTGAGTTCCAGGACAGCCAGGGCTATACTGAGAAACCCTGTCTCGAAAAACCAAAAAAAAAAAAAAAAAAAAAAAAAAAAAAGATTTATTTACTTCCACTTTTATGTGCATAAGTGTTCTGCCCATATGTATGTCTATGCACTACATGTGTGCCCAGGGCCCTCAGAGCCTAGAAGTGGGTGTTATAGCCCATAGAAGTGGAGTTATAAATGGTGTAGCTGCTGGTCCTCTGCAAGAGTAGCCAGTGATCTTAACCACTGAGTCATCTCTCTAGCCCCCAAGAATATATATATATATATATATATACACACATATATGTGTGTGTATATATATGTATATGTATATATATATATATGTATATGTATATGTATGTATATATGTATGTATGTATGTATGTATGAGAGCATACCATGTGCATACAGTACCCACAGAGACCAGAAAAGGGTGTTGTATCTCTGAGAACTGGAGTTACAGATGGTTGTCAGTAGCCATGTGAGTTCTGGAAACTGAACCCAGGTTCTCTGCAAGGGGAGGGAGTGCCCTTAAGCACTGATGTCTCCCTAATCCCCTAACTTGCCTTTCTTGAAAGAGTTCTTTTTTCTCAGAAAAGGAAACGGACCTTAGGACCAACTAAAAGATTCATCAATTAGACACCAGAAGATGTCACAATGTGTCTAAACCAGCAGGTGTCAATTTTTTTTTTTTTAAACATCTGAATCTTTTATCAAACGAAGTTTTAAACTCTAACAAACCACACTCCAGATGGAGAGCTGGCTCAGCAGTGAGGATCACTCACTGGCTGTTGTTCTAGAAGACCCGGGTTCAATTCCCAGCACCCACATGACAGCTCACAACTGTCTGTAACTCCAGTTTCAGGGGATATGTTACTCTCACATATACATACATGCAGACAAAACACCATGTACATAAAATAAAAATAAATAATTTAAAATAAAGCACACGCAAAAAAAAATCACTATGACCATTCAGTAGGGAGACACAACACAAGTAAACAGTAACCAGGACACTCGCCAAGAGCCGAGATTAAGAAGACTGATGCTCCTGTGAACCTTTCTGAAGTTCTCTCTGCTCAACGAGGGAACTGGCAGAAGAATCGGAATGACTTAGAGTGTGAGGCTCACGTGCCATTGTGGGATTAAGAATGGAGGAATCGGGACTTGGTCCTGCCTGCTCTGAGCAGTGGCCAGCGGTGCCCAGGCACCGACAGTGGAGAGGCAGGATGTGCTATGACAGATAATGGTGGAGTGAAAAAACAGATCAGTGTCTGTGAAGGATCATGGAGGGGACATGAGTGACACTGGGGAGGCAGAGGCAGGTAGATCTCTGTGAGTTCGAGGCCAGCCTGGTCTACAGAGTGAGTTCAAGGACAGCCAGGGCTACACAGAGAAACCTTATCTCAAAAAGCCACATGACCAAACAACCAAATACAAAAGGCATATATATGTTAAAACCCATACAGTTGTACAGTTACAATTGGTGAACTTTAGAATTGAGAGTTGAATCTGAATAAAGATGATTTTCGTTCTTTTTTTTTTTTTTTTTGGCTTTTTGGCTTTTTGGCTTTTTGGTGATAGATTTGTTCTATGTAGCCCAGGTTGATCTCAATTTTCAATCTTCCTGCTATGGAATGAGATTACACACTCAATTAAAACTGTTTTGTTTTGAAATGGGGTCTTGCACACAGCTAGGCTGGCCTGGTGGTTGATGACTAAGCAGCTGAGCGTGCCCTTGAACTTCTGAACCTCCTGCTGCCTGCATCGGGATTGCAGATGTTCTACCACACCTAATTTATGGCTTTATATACATGAGCCAAGCACTGGGACAACTATGCCATTTCCCAGAGAAGGCTTAGTTTTAAAAGTTACTTCCTTTATTTGGAGGAAAGGTGCGTGCATGTCACAAAGTACCTGTGATGGTCAGAGGACAACTTGCTGGAGTCAGTTATCAGACTCGGTGGCAAGAGCTCCTATGTCCTGAGCTATCTAGTTGGTCGGTAAAAGCAAACTTAACAAAAATCTTATACTCTATTAATTAGACAGTGGCACAGCAGGTTGGCTGAGGGCATGGGGCAGATGTGGCTGAATCCTTGTTTAGTCTCAAATCAGCTGCATGACTCTGGGCAACTTTCTCTGTCCTGCTGAATGGGGCTGAACAGATTATCTGTGGGTTTTGTTATAATTATTCTTTTCTTTTTAATGTGTATGGGTGTTTTGCCTGTATATATGTCTGTGAACCACACACATGCCTGGTACCTGTGGAGGCCAGAAAAAGGCATCAGATCCCTTAGAACTGGAGTTACAGAGGGTTGTGCTCACACATTTTAGCATATGGGCACCAGCAATGAAACTTGGATCTGTTGGAAGAGCAGCCAGGGCCTTACCTGCTAAATCAGAGGTTCTCAACCTGTGGGGGCTCAATCCATTTGGTGGTGGTGGTGGTGTCACATACCAGATATTCTGCGTATCAGATATCTACATCATGACTCATAATAGCAGGGAAGTTACAGTTATGAAGTAGCGACAGAATAATTTTATGGTTGGGGGTCAGCACAACATGAGGAGCTGTGTTACAGAGTTGCAGCATTGAGAAGGCTGAGAACCACTGTGGTGAACCATCTCTCCGGCGCCTTCTGAAGCTTTTAAAAAGGGCCTTCATCTGTGCGCCTTGCCAGACTTTCAGATCATGGAATAAGCCCATTCTCACCCTAAATCCCAGCTATGTTGTGCTATGGTGTTAACAGCATCAAAGCTGATATTTGGCGGTTGAGAAGATGGTAAGGCCCTTGCTGTGTCCATCACAGGACAAGCTAATAACTAGCAGGTGATCTCCCGGAGATGGTCTGCTTCGGATTATAATCAGCGACAGATTTGCTCAGTAGGAAAGGCCCAAGAGAATTAATTTTAGGAAAGATTCCTGCTATTAACATGCTTTTACTGTTACTATATAATATATATAACAATCACTTAGGTATTAGCCCATCCTTTTGAGCAGATCTCTGCAGATCTATGAAGATGTACTCTCTTGTAGTTATGCTATATAGACAAATAGATGTCTTCTTAGTTCTTAATGATGATCCTATAAGAATTCCTAAAATTATATCAGTGATTATTAAGTTCTTTTAGAGTATAACTGCTATTAGATCCTTTTCTAATAGTCAAAACTGTAATGAGTACTCTGTCAGTCTCCCATGTGTCACCAGTTAATTGTCTCTTAGATAGTAACCAGACTTTCTCCTACCCAGAGCACATTCCAAGAGGTTGTAAAACAATTAACCAAAGGTCATAAAAAGGGAACTAGTGATTTATTACAGGTGCGAACACAGAAGATAAAATATTGACTGGGTTTATCTATACAAAACTTCACTAATAACTAAGTTATGGTTTTAAACCTTCAGTGAACCTGTGGAGCCGAGATAGGTGATGGATGTTTAGCTTGATAATCACTCCTAATGGATATGCATGGTACACATACATTATCTGTTGAAAACTTCTATTTCAATTTATGGTTCGATTTTACGTGTGAATTTGTGATGAACTTTTTAACATGTGATCACGTGTTCTGAAAGATGTGTAAGTGTTGAGGAAAAAGAGAAGAGTCAGAAGAACTGAGCAGAGAGGGAACTGGGCTGAGGAGAAGCTTTTAGAACGGAACTCAGGAAGAACTTAGAAGTAAAGGCATAGCGTTGGGAGAAAAGGCATCGAGAGTAAGAGCAGTATTGTGACATCAGAGCAGGAGGAGAGAGCAAGATTGGAAGAATGCAGAGGGGAATAACTTAGAAATTATACATGACATTTTAAAAAACTAAGAGAGTAATGTGCAGAATGCAGAGGGAAAGAGAAGAAGAAGAAGAAGAAGAAGAAGAAGAAGAAGAAGAAGAAGAAGAAGAAGAAGAAGAAGAAGAAGAAGAAGAAGAAGCTACAGAGAGCAGAAGAAGCAGGCAGGCTTCTCCTTACCATGGGGACAGACTAGGTCTTTTCTTAATAACAAGGCAGGCTTAGTCTTATTAAAAGGAACAAAGCTTTTTTTTCTTACAAACGTGGGTTTAACTCACTTAGCATTAAAAGGGCAGAAGCCTTTTCTTCCTCTATACAATAAAGACTGGAGCTCACTTTTCATCCAGAATGAGGGAGTTCTTTCTGCTCTGCTGCTTGGTCTTTTGCTCCATGTGCATATGTAAGTATGGATGTGTGTGTAAGTCTGTAATTGTGAGAATGTTTGTGTGTGTGTGTGTGTGTATGAGTATGTAACTGTGAAAATGCATGCAAGCTGGACCCAACTGGTTTGAATAGAAATGTATAAATGCACATGCGTGAATCTATATATGAACTTATGTGAGTTTATGCATATTTGCTTATGTAAAAGTTTTTGCTTGGGACTGGTAGATGGCTTAGTGGGTAAGAGCACTGACTGCTCTTCAGAAGGCCCTGAGTTCAAATCCCAGCAACCACATAGTGGCTCACAACCACCCGTAATGGGATCTGATGACAGCTATAGTGTACTTATGTATAATAATAAATAAATCTTTTAAAAAAAAAGTTTTTACTTTTGTGAGTGTTATTCTTCTCTTCTGGTTCCATAGAAGGGCTACACAGAGACACTGTCTTGAAAACAAAACAAAACAAAACAAAACAAAAACTTGGAGGTAGATGTCACCTGAGGACATGGGGTTGACCTGTGCTTCCACAGATACAAATGTGGGCACACGGGGCCAGGGTTCCTGTACACACTCTTTCTCTCTCTCTCTCTCTCTCTCTCTCTCTCTCTCTCTCTCTCTCTCTCTCTCTTTTTCTGGAGAGAGAGAGAGAGTTAGTTGATGGTTTTGTCTAATCTGATTTTTGAGTCAGGGTCTCACTATTCAGTCTTGGCTGTCCTAGAAGTCACTATGTAGACCAAGTTGACCTCAAACTCAGAGATCTGCCGGTGTGACTCTACCTCCTGAGTGCTGGCTCAGTCCTTGATTCCTGGACTGGAGACAAGAGGCTCTTCAGAAATCCCCAAGAGCAGCGGTTTCCAACCTTCCTAACTCTGCAACCCTTTAATATAGTTCCTCATGCTGTGGTGACCCCCACCATAGAGTTGTTTCGTTGCTGCTTTATAATTTTGCTACTTTTTAAAAAAGATTTATTTATTATTATATCTAAGTACCCTGTAGCTGTCTTCAGACACACCAGAAGAGGGTGTCATATCTCATTACGGATGGTTGTGAGCCACCATGTGGCTGTTGGGATTTGAATTCAGGACCTTCGGAAGAGCAGTCAGTGCTCTTAACTACTGAGCCATCTCTCTAGCCCATTTTTGCGACTGTTATGAATTGTAATGCAAATATCTGATATGCAGCCCCTCAAAGGGGTCTTGACCCACAGGTTGAGAACCACTGCTTCAGACCTTCAGCATCAGAATGGGCCTGTGGAGGTATCCAGCTTCACAGCTTAAGTACTCATTGATTCTCAGCCTCTCCAGGATGGAGACAGGCACAGTTGGAATCAGAACTGTATCATGCATGCCAATCTGACAGACTCCTTTTATGGCATATTTATTCTGTCTGTTCTGTTCCTCTAGAGATCTCCAATACAAAATCCGTGAACTCCTGGTCTCCTGCCGCCACCTCCCAAATGCCGGGATTTCAGCTATGTGACACAAAGGCCGCTCTGACAGAAGCGCTAGTCTCCCGAGAGGAAGTCATCTTTTCCATTGTTCTGAGAACAGGAGTTCCCATTGCCAGGGGCCCCCTCAGCGACAGCCTTACCTGTACCAAGAGGTTCTGGAGCCCAATTAACAGGGCTAGCACTTGTGACTTTCCCAGTGGAGCTAGGACAGCATCCTCAGGAGTTGACAGCGGTTGATCCCCTGAGGGTACCAAGACCACCAAGGCAGAGGAAAAGCTTTGTTGTAAGGCTGTCCGCAGGAATCGTAGGATGGCAGCTGGAAACATAAGATTTCTGACACTAAGATCTTCCTCTTTCCCCATCCTCTGTCCAGGCGGAGAAGCAATGCTGATAAACAGTTATGGCCCGGGTGGGTGGTCCTATCTCAGAATCTAGGGGAAAGGTGTTTTTTTATTCCTACTGGGAAGTCCATACGGTACCTGACAGCAATGCAGACATCTTCTTTGGAAAGCTGAGAGCCTTCAATACTTGGTTCAGTTCCACAGATAATGTCTGATGGACCTGGCGGAGAAGGAGAAAGGGCTCCATCCAATCAGTGTTCTCGGAGTGTGGACAGAAAATATCCTGGCTCACTTCCTATTGCACCTGTTGTTACATCAAGACAGGGAGGTGACACAGAGCCCTCTGAGGCTTCCTGCTCTGCTGTCAGGAGTGTAAGGAGGGCATAAAGCCTACCTAGAGAACCGACTCCTCTCTGAAGCTTCCGTAGCCTCACCTGCCGCTCTGGCTCTCTTCACCTAACTCAGAAGACCAAGAGTCCCACAGACCAAATCAAAATCTTGGCTCTAGCCAAGTGTGGCACCTCATGCCTATCACCCACTCGAGAGGGAAGGGTTGCAAGTCTGAGGCCAGCCTGAATTACAGAATGAATTGCTATATAATACAAGGAAAGAAATGCTGGCTCGTCAGGCAGTGGTGACACATGCCTTTCGTCCCAGTGCTTGGAAGGCAGAGGCAGGCGGATCTCTGTGAGTTTGAGGCCAGTCGAGCCTACAGAGCGAGTTCCAGGACAATGAAGTCTACACAGAGAAACCCTGCCTCAGAAAAAGAAAGAAGGAAGGGAGGGAGGGAGAGAAGGAGGAAGAAAGATGGATGCATGCATGCTGGCTCTGCTACTTGTCAGCTGTGAGGCTTAGGTAAGTCACTGGCTCTCTCTCCACTTGCCTAGCTTTCTTCGTCCATGAAACAAACTACTTTCACATCCTCTCCAGTTATCTGGAGACCGGCTCCGGAGCAGCATAAGTGCATGCCACTAGTCTGGACTGGGGAGCTAGACGCGGGCAGATGCAAAGCCAGTCTGTTCCGCTCACCTCCACCAAGATCTGTCAGAGGGCAGGAACTACTACTCTCTTGGCTCATAATCAAGCACAAAGAAATTTTTTAAACATCCTAGACTGGATGGGAGATGGGTAGGGACAGGTCCTGAGCTGGGCAGACGCTGGTTGCCAGGCCCAGTCAAGAAGGAAGAAAGGTGAGGCAGGCTTCTACTAGACTAGTCACTATGGAAGTGTGAGTGGCTCAAGCTACTCTCAGGAAAAACAAAAACAAAAACAAAAACAAAAAAAAAAAAAACAGGCAAGGTTTCTGTTCTGAATCAAGCATGGAACAGTCACTCTAACTATAAAATCACATTTGGGAAGTAGAAGCAGAAGGGTAAGAATTGAAAGGCCAGAATTGGCTACTTAGCAAATCAGAGGCCTGTCTGGGCCACATGATACCCTATCTCAATAAAATAAAAAAATAAGAGACAGGCATGGTTATACATGCCTTTAATCCCACCATTCCAGTGGCAGAGGCAAGCAGATCTCTCTGTGAGCAACCCAATCTACATAGACAGCTCCAGGACTACATAGAGGAGTCCTGTCTCAATAAATAAATAATAAATAAACAAAAATCAACCCTAGGCCATACCCTGTAAGGTCTTCCACAGCACATAACTGCCATAGTTTGTCACCAACACAAGAGCCAAAACTGACTTCCCTTCTACGTAAGGAACTGTGTGGCCACTGTGGGCATGGCTGGGTGCTTTGGGAATGCCTTGGGAGATCAGGGGTGGTTTCTGTCCCTGCAAGCTAGTCTTGGGGAAGGGACATCTGAATATGAAATAACCAAGGACAGAGCTCACAAAAGGCTTGGCATGGCGAGGTCCTTCAGAAGGAAATGAGGCTTTGTATTTGTCCCCTGCTGTCCTGTTCCCTGCACTCACCTCCAACAGTGACAATGACAGCTAACTACATGTGGCACTTCACATCTTGCCACTGGGAACAACAAGGTCACAGCTGGCTCCTGCCTTCTTGTCTAAACCGATCTATTTTTTCAGCCCCTCGATCTGGCCACACATGCCAGCTTATCCCTAAATATATGTCCCACGTCCTAAAGTTGTCCATTTTTATGTCCTTGCTCAGGGTGTACTCTCCTCCCTGGAGCATCTTTACCCACCACCTTTGTGAAGTACAGTTTTACTTTAAGGCTCTACTGAGAAAAACACATCCCCCAAGGGTAGGGCAAATACTATAGTCTGATACGCAGGCGATCCGTTTGTATTAAAACTACGCTGTCAGGCCAGGTGTGGTGGCACACGCCTTTAATCCCAGCACTCGGGAGGCAGAGTCAGGTGGATTTCTGAGTTTGAGGCCAGCCTGGTCTACAGAGTGAGTTCTAGGACAGCCAGAGCTACACAGAGAAACCCTGTCTCGAAAAAAGCGCCCCCCCCCAAAAAAAACCCCAAAACAAAACAAACTACACTGTCGATAACCCTGACTCCCTTGCTTCTCACCTGTGGGTAAGAACACTGAAACCCACAATAGTTAATTAAATATTTTGCCAAGGTCACACATCTAATATGCCTCAGAACTGGGAACAGACCTCGGAGGCTAGCCACTTCTTGCAGCTCCACCCCATGACCCGAAGACATGGCGCCAGATACAAACCTGCAAATTGCCATTGTGCTGCTGGGCAGAGAAGGAGGCAATGAGCAGCCAGGCAGAGCAGAGCAGTGGTGTCCTTGGGGAGGAGCCTGTTTCTGTCCAGGTGAGGGCCAGCATCTTCTCCAGGAGCTCAAGCAAGGCTGTGCTGCTCAGCAGGACAGCAGCAGCTGCAGGCAGGAGAGGAAGGGGCGGCCATCTAGCTTCATGTCCCTATGGGTTGAGTACCCGGTAGGGCCTCGAGCATATAAATACAAACAAGTGGATCATCAAAGGGACCTAAGGCACTTCGCACATTGACGAATGACAGACTATTAGAATTGGAGAGCTCTATCATCATCACATAGACTCCTAGATTTTTTTTTAAGAAGAAAAAGCCAAGGGTACCAAGGACACCCCCCCACACACACACACACACACAACGTCCTCTTCAATGACTCTGCCTGGGTCCCTGTACCTCTTTTCTGGCTACTGGGTGTGGTCTGATGAAGACTCCAATACAAGAAGTTGAAGGAGGGCTGCAGGATGTCCACATGTGCAGGGCTGCACTTCCCACACAGCATGCTCACTGAAAGAAACAGAGTTCACAGGTAGTCTGTGCACAGCGCTCTACACTTTAAGTACTCTTGCACATTGCACAGGAGGAAAGACAGTGGTGTGTATATGCTCAGCCCAGGGAGTGGCACTATTAGAAGGGGTGACCTTGTTGGAGTGGGTGTGTCATGGTGGGCTTGGGCTTTAAGACCTTCACCCTAGCTGCCTGGAAGCCAGTATTCTGCTAGCAGCCTTCAGATAAAGATGTAGAACTCTCAGCTCCTCCTGTACCATGCCTGTCTGGATGCTGCCATGTTGCCATCTTGATGATAATGGACTGAGCCTCTGATCCTGTAAGCTAGACCCAGTTAAATGTTGTCCTTTATAAGACTTGCCCTGATCATGGTGTCTGTTCACAGCAGTAAAACCCTAACTAAGACAGACAGTGACAGGAGTGAAGTCGGAACAAAGTCATATGCTCACACCTTCAGTCTGCACCGGCCACATAAACACCCACAACCAAAGGGCACTGAACACACAGTTATGTGTTTTCTTGTCAAGGGAAGCCTCTCACTGTGCGTGTGTCAGCCTGCTACCTTAGCTCTGATCTTCATTCCCTAAGACCATCCAGCCTCTTAACTATCCTAGCAAAGGAGCAGCTGCTGCATCCCCCAGGGAATTCTGGGATGCTGGACAGACAATCCCCTGTCCTTGGCTATCCTCACCCCTTTCTTCTTCCTTCCATCCACACTCCCTGTTTTGTTTTTTTTTTAAGACAAGGCTTCATGTATCCTGGACTAATCTCAGATTCACCACTTTGCTGATGATGGTATGAGCCCCTATGATGCTCCTGCTTCTTTCTGCCTTCCAAGTGCTGGGATTCCAGGTGCACACCACCACGCTTTTGCTTTTGCTATATAGTCCTAGTTGACCTTGAATTTACAGTCTTCCTGCCTCACCTACAGAATTCTATGGTTATAGGCAGACACCATTACATGTGCCATGTTCTCTTCCTGTATCACTGCTTTCTGCCTAAGTTGACTCCTATTCAGCCACCGAACTTCAGATCGGGGTCTCTAGTGTTGTAGCTTTCCTGAGTTGCCTATGCTAGGGCAGAACTCCCTCCTTCTCCTCCTTGAGAGACAGGGTTTCTCTATGTAGCTGTGGCTGTCCTGGAACTCACTACGTAGATCAGACTAGTCTTGAACTCACAGATCCTTCTGCCTCTGCCTCCTAAGTCCTGGGATTAAAAGAATACACTACCACGCCTGGTTAGAACGTTTCAATGATGCTGTTATCTTTAAGTCATTTATATTCTTAATTCCTGTAAATGCACTGGCTGACCTTTTTGTGGTCTGTGCCCTATCTGAGCCTGAATAGACATTTTCTTACATTCCCCCAGGAAGAGGAATACAGCATCATAAACGTTATAGAACCAAAGATTCAGGGAAGAACAACTGCATGGTCTCTGCTAAAGATGGTAAGATATACGATTAAGCATCTGAAGGTGGAGCATCCGTGGAGAAATTCCAGGGTAGCCATCTTTCCCCACACAGGGCAGCAGGCCTCCTTGACGATGCATGTGAGTACAGGGACAGCCGCCAGGAACAGATGACAGGCCAGACAGCACACTACAATCCCTGAAGACACGCATGGCACAAGAATACAGGGGGCTGTGGTGGGGTGAATGAGTATTTTAGACAGAAGTGCCATGAGTTGGCTCGGTGTGTATAAGCACCTGCCACCGGGACTGATAACTTAAGCTCGTCCCCTAGAGCCTACAAGAAGATGGAGGGAGGGAACCGGCTCTACAGTTATCCTCTGACCTCCACACACGTGCTGTAGCATGCCTGGGCCACATGCACTTCATACACACACCAGAGAGTAATAATGATTTTTATCATGCACAGATCTCCCTCCAGCACCATATAGACACAGGGTCTAGAGCTGCCTTCAGTGATTCTTATGAATCCTTTGAGGAAACCTCAGCCCTGGAGAGGGAAATCCTACCCTGCAGCCAGAAGACCTAAATCCATAGTCACTGATGATGTCATTTATTTCAACTCATTTCAGCTTTCCTCAGTGTGCTTATTGGTGCCACCTGTGAACTGGTGGCTACATTCACAGGCAGTGAAAGGTCCCAGTCAGGTCTGGGTTATGGGTGAGAGAGACAGACAGAAGTCTATTATACTCAGTGGCTGAGAACACACTTGCTGTTGACCTGAGTTCAGTCCTCAGATCTCAGTGGAGGAATGTCACAAACTTCTGCAAGCTTTCCTCTGACCTTCTCAAGCATGCCACAGCGCACACACACGCACGCATACACACGCACACACACACACAAATAAAAAAAGAAAATACTTTAGAAGAGAAAGACTCCCAGAGAGCTGTGAACTGGATGATCAGAGACCCGAGTCAGCGATGAAACAAGGAAGATACCATGACCTGACCCAGACTGTATCCAGAAGGCCTTTGTTAGTCCAGCACTGCACATTTGCCCGAATATATATTTGTATCTCAATCCTACATGGGAGGATGCTCCATTCAGACCTATGGGCTTAGCACAGGCAAGGTGGCTGTTCACACAGCTGTTCACTAACAGTGTGCTTTCTGACTTCACTAGAGCTTGTACCTATAATACCCCATTGTTGGTTTGTTGGTTTGGGCTTTTGTTGGCTTGTTTGTTTGTTTGTTTGTTTGTTGGCTGGGTCTCTCTGAGTATTCCTCTACAATGAGCAGAGGGTGCTGAAAGACACCCCCAGGAACAGGCTGATTCGGTTCACATCTTCTGAGGGAACAGAATGCCATCACACTCCGCCCCAGGCCCATGCGCACGGTGTGTCTCAAGCGGCCAAGGCACCTTGATGAAGCAGCTTCATGGCCATGCTGTCCAGCTCTTGTTCTGACTCATTCCTCATCTGCACCAAGGACAGGAGGTTCAGCAGCAGCGGCAGGTTCCCTGAGGCACAGGAATGGGCTGCTCAGAGAAGAAAGCTGAGTCCACCCACAGGTCAGACCCTCCCTGACACAGACAGCCCTAAGTGACTCTATTCTGAATGGAAAATCAATCTGGTGGCTTGCTGAGATTCATCCCTGCTCCCAGACGTCTTCCTTCTCGTGGGAGACAGTAGTAGCTGAACTGCTGGAGGCCATCTCTGAGTGGCTATCGGGAATCCATTATTTCACTAAAGTACATTAAAAACACCCGAGACGGGGACTTTTATTCCTACTTCTCACAAAGTTCCCCCAGCTAGGGCAAGGCAAGGTGTTGGGCTCTGAAAGTTTGTAAGCCCCCACTATCCTACGCTCAAATCCTAACCTCCAATATGATTCTTAAGAAGCGGGGCTACTGACAGTCAATTGGGTCATAAGATGCAGCCACCATGAATAGGATTAGTACCCACAAAATGTCTCCAAAGTCCTGGTCACTTGTCCTTTCTACCACAGGAGGATTACAAGATGTCTGAACAGAGTGGATTCTCACCAGATATCAAACCTGCTGGTATCTGGACTCTGGATTTCCCAAGAACTGTTAGTAATAACCTACTGCTCATGAGTCACCTAACTTATGGTACTCTGTGAAAACCACCGAGTCAGACAATGCCAGGGTTTCTCTGTGTAGTCCTGGCTGTCCTTGAACTTCCTCTATGGACCAGGCTGGCCTCAAACTCAGAGATCCTCCTGCTTCTGCCTCCCAGGTGCTGGGAGGGATTAACTGTGTGTGCCACCACCACCACCTGGTTACACTTAAAAAAAAAATTATTAGCTGGTTGGTGGCGGCACACGCCTTTAATCCCAGCACTCGGGAGGCAGAGGCAGGTGGATTTCTGAGTTCGAGGCCAGCCTGGTCTACAGAGTGAGTTCCAGGATAGCTGGGGCTATACAGAGAAACCCTGTCTTGAACCCCCTGCCAAAGCCACCCACCCATACATACATACATACATACATACATAGGACTATGTAACCTGGCTGTCCTGAAATTCACTATGTAGACCAGGTTAACCTTAGACCCATGGAGACATGCCTGCCTCAGTTTCTCCAGTGCTGCCACATATGGCCTACAATCTTTAAATTTTATTTGTTGTTGTCATTATTGCTATTATTGGTGGTGGTGGTGGTGGTGTGTGTGTGTATGACATGGGGCACAACAGCACACTTGTGGGGATCACAGAACTTCATGGAGTCTGCTCTCTCCTTGCACCTTGACATGGGTTCCAGGATTGAAACTGGGCTTGGGGAACTGGTGGTCAGCAGCAAGTGCTTTACCTGCTGAGCTGTCTCCCGGGCCCAGAGCTTACGGTAAGCAGTTCTATCACCCAGTCACATGTTGTTTTCCCTAGGAACGAAGGGCTGGGTTTCTTAAGACAACATTCTTCTTTCAGGACTGGACTTGGGAGCCATAGCCTCTTGCCATTTGCCCTTGATGGCTCAGAAATTTATTTTTATAAAATCAGATTCTTCCTAGCTAGGCAGTGGTGGCACACACCTTTAGTCCCAGAACTCTGGAGGCAGAGGCTGGCAGATCTCTGAGTTCGAGGCCAGCCTGGTCAGAGCCAGTTGTGGCGGTACATACCTTTAATCCCAGCACTCAGAAGACAGAGGCAGGTGGCTCTCTATGAATCTGTGGCCAGCCTGCTCTGTATGAGACCTTCCCTCAGAAAACAAAACCAGGATCAGATTCTCAACAGAAAAGAATTTCCAGCCTCTTTAAAAATAGCTGATGACAAATGAACCTCAATTTTGAGTTTCTTCATACTGAAAAGCCAGGACTTTTTTTTTTTTTCTGGGACTGGTAGCGCATCCTGGATCTCACTGGGGATTCAACACATCACAGATCCACCCTACTCCCACAGCCCTGCTGGGTCCCCAGCCTCCCCCAGATTCCACTTTCTTCTTCCCTCTGGGAGTCACCATTTTTGTGACAAACAGCTCTGGGCACATACTGTGCAGGGTAGGGACTGGCCTCGTTTTTCTTCTGTTACAAAACCTGATTCTCTTTCTTAGAGCACACGTCACCAAAATAAGTAACAGCCTATTCCACATGTCAAGATGCGTCCAAGGCAAACTGACCTCCTGAGCTGGATGCTCCATACTCCACCAGGAGGCGCTGCAGGATGAGCAGGAAGTGGCCTCGGATGAGGCCACCCACCTTGACATCCTCATTCTCCCGAAGGAACGCCCTCAGGACAATGAGGACCTTGCGGGCTGTATCCACGGGGCTGGAATAGACCAGGTCCTGAGAAGAGAAGGAAGCCAGGGCTCAGAGAGCACACAGCCAGGGGCCGACAGACAATGCAAGAGAGAGGGGCAGGAAAAGAACCTAGGATAACGGTTTCACAGCGGCTGGGTGGAATCTCACTCAGCACCTAATTCTGTAACAAAGTCTCTGGGAGGATGCACTAATCCCTCACAAATCATGGAGGACAGTCCCAGCCTGTTACGTCAAGAAGCAAACGGAGGAGCCGGGCGTGGTGGCACACGCCTTTAATCCCAGCACTTGGGAGGCAGAGGCAGGCGGATTTCTGAGTTCGAGGCCAGCCTGGTCTACAAAGTGAGTGCCAGGACAGCCAAGGCTACACAGAGAAACCCTGTCTCGAAAAACCAAAAAAAAAAAAAAAAAAAAAAAAAGAAGCAAACGGAGGCTCGGGGACATTACGTGACATGCCAGAGGTCACATAAAGCCAGTAAGTGGTACCCAGGATGTGAACATGGGTCTCTGGACTCAGGATGCCCCTCTCTTGTAAGTTCAATTACTAGGGTCAAGAAGAGGTTGTTTTTAGGACCAAGAACCTGAGAACCAGAAAAAGGGAATGCAGAGGACAGAGATGTCATAGGTCAGGGAAAGAATAAGTTGGGATAGATTCAGGGCATGGGATGGGAAATGAGGATCAGGTCAGGCCTGATCTCTGAGGTAGCATCTGCCCATCCCTGCCCCAAGCCCAAAGGTCTTGGATTTAGAAAATGGAAAAGGACATTTTATTTTGATTTGCTTTTGAAGTTATTTTAACGAGGGTAGGTTGAAGGAAAAACGGGCAGAAAGGGTGCCAGTAGCTGTCTCTGATAGTTCCTGGCACCTACCAGCTCAAACAAGCCGATGCCTTTGGACAGGCGAATGTGTCAGGCCAGTTAGAATAGAGCATTGTGAATCCAAGGTCAACAAAGAATCTCAGTGCAGAGAAAGGACTACAGGGCATGTTAGCCAAACAAACCCTGATGTGCTGACCACCGCATGGGCACCAGGAAACGAGCCCCGGGCTTGGGCTTTGGAGAACCAGTGGCGATATCAGTAGTAGCTGCTCAATTAGAACCCAACGGCATTGGTGCAGCACTGTTTTTACATCATAGCCAGACATTGGTCTACACATTTTCATATCTTCCTAATAGCTCCTCCAGTCAGCTGTTTCTCCAGGTTTTCAAATGCAAATCTAAGGCAGACTGATTGGTTATCTATCAAGAAAGTAGCAGAGAGCCAGATGGGGTAACATGCACTCAGGAGGACGAGGCAGAGAACTTCATGTGTGTGAGGCCAGCCTGGGCGATATATTAGTTTACAGGCTAGCCTAGGCTACAGAAATAAGATGGTGCCTTAAAGAGAATAACAGTAGTTGTAAATTCTAACACAATGTGTGCTAATGAAGGGGAGAGGTGGCTTTACCTCTGCCACCTCACAAAGACTCAAAAAAAAAATCTCTGGGCAGACAAAAATCACAGACTGGAGGGCTAAAAAAAAAAATCTAGGTAATCTAGAAAATCTAGAAAATGTCAAAGATAGATGTGACGGCATAAGCCTAAAATTCTAGAACTCAGAAAAATTGAGACGGAGAGGCTCTAAGTTTAAGGTCAGCCTGGGTTACATCAATACTGTGATCCTGTCTCAAACAACAATAACATATAATTAACGTGTGTGTGTGTGTGTGTTCATCCAACTCCTCCACTTTGAGGAGTGTGAGGCTGACATCTAAGGTAGAAATGAATTACTCGGGGTCACGAGAGGAAGGGTCAAGTCCATTTCTCTGTTGTCATTCACTGGTCCGTCCCTGCCCCACTGGCACACAATGCCTTCTCAGAAACCTGTGAATTTGGAAGGTCCAAAAGGAAAGGGGCTGCATGGTTTTTGCCAGCCACAGTAAATGCTGCGTGCTGGTATGCACTCATCCTTCGGGTTAGTGAGAAGGAGTTGGGCGGACCCACGGCCCACTGCGTTTTCAACTGTCCAAAGCTGTCCGGACTCAGAACAGAGCATCTGTGACATCCTTGCTTTTCACAGCTAAACATCCTACTTGAAAGACCACCCGTTGATAAGAGTGGCAATTAACAGCTTTGTTTTCAGCTGCTAATTACCCATATCAAAACCAGAAATTGGTCCCAGCACATATTTTTAGACTCTTTTCCCTCCTGTGGCTAAAAGCTGGAAAGCAATGGTGGGAATTATCTGTGTGAACAGAAAACAAAGTTGTTCTTGCTGTTCTTTTCACCACTGATGTTTCTGAATCTAATTTAGTCAAGCTCAGTAGCCATGGCCTCTGGTCCTGGCCATGATCCGATTACCTTGGGCAATTCTATTAGCATCTTCAATGTGAATTATCTGGTTCAGAGCCACCAATGATTACAAGTGATCACCTGTATGCTCCGTGCATTTAATATTCCTGCACACCACCTCCCACCTCTCTTGCTCTCCATTTTACCTGAAACACAGGTAAACCTCCATTTCCCATCTCTAAACAACATGCAGCCCCGAAAGTAGCTCCTTCCTACTGAGCTCTGGGCAAAGGAAAGTTAAGACTCCTGGGCCCTGATGCAACCACCTCCAACAAGAAACAATGAGTGGGGCCGAACACACTCAAAGAACAATGAGTGGGGCTGAACACACTCAAAGGCAGGGTCTGAGCCAGTAGGGTAAGATGGAGCACCCCATCACGTCCTGAGGATGTGAAATCTAAGGTTTTAATCTTCGGAGATTCACTTTCTTACTTGCCTGCTTCTTTGAAACTGGTGGTCTAGGGCAGTTTCCCACCTGCCCTAGTGGAAAGTGAGGTGGCAGTCTCTACCTGAACAAGGTCCAAACTGTGAAGGGAACTGAAGAATGAGACAACAAGCTCCATCTTTTAAAGATTAATTGGAGATTTATATGTTTACTGATTTACAAACTCCCATGCATTCCAAGCACACACTCTACCACTGACCCACACCTCCATTCCAAAGAGCTCTATGTTAGAGCGCCTACGTGCTAACTACATGGTTGGCAGTATAAGACTGAGCTTAGAGTGTCGGGAATGGAGCGTGGACCAGAGCCCACAGGTAGACAGCGACCAGAGCTGAGACAGATGAACCAACCCTAGCCTTGTATAGAGCTTTGCAGAATATCATCCTTCAAGACCTGGCTGCGGGCGGGGAAATCAATAAGAGACTGAGGAGAAACATCAAGAGAAGGATGAAAACCAAGAGACGGCATTCTTTAAACCAAGGGTGTGTCACAAAAATGAAAGTGGGCAGCCATCAATATCAACAGAGCACTTAAGAGGAGAACGGGTGACTCCTTGTCAGTGGTAATTAGGCACAGGGACATTTTGGTTATCATGATGGTGACGTTTAAGGAACTTCAGGGTCTGAGGCCAAAGGGTGGATGAATTAGTGAGACGGAGGCGAAAAGTTTGAAGTACCCAATTAGACCTAAGAGTTGGACTGTGCAAAGGAGGGTAATTAAAATATAGCACGCAGGAGGCAGGATTCATGAGCCCATAGGTAAAGATAAAAGACGTAGAGCAGCTTGGCAATAGTTAGCAGGGCCTACACTCACAAAAACAAACAAACAAACAAGCCACTCTCTCTTAAAACCCAGGCTGTCCTAAACTCACTAGATAGTACAGGATAACCCTAACTTCTGTTTCTCCAGCCTTCAGTTTCCAAGTGCTGGGATACTGGTATGCATCACCATGCTCAGTTTATGCAAACTGGGATGAGGCCGCGGGCTTCCCGCATGCCAGGCAAGCACTCTAACAACTGAGTTACATCTCCCAAGACCTAGCTAGCACTGTAAGTGTGGGAATGAGTGAGAACACCTACCAGCAAAATGAGTAGGATGCTGGGCGTGCTCCTGAGCACACGGAACAGGGCTGCGAGGTTGGCGGGAAAGACTGTATGCCCAGGAGAGGAGTCATCATCTAGGTTCTCGTAGCCGCTCTCTTCCCAAGAGAACCAAAGCTCCAAGACACGGTGCCCGAACCTGCTCATCAACCCTGGATAGGCCAGGAAGAACCTGAGCAGGAGCGGGTGGTGAGTGTAGACCCCGCGCAGGTCTGGGATGCCCTCTAGGAACTTTCTGATTGCACTGATCACGGCCTGGAGGAGAGCAACAGAGAGCAACTAGACATGCTTTGAAGAGGACCTGAGACCCAACGGCATAGCCAGTAACTGAGGTGAATGTACAGATGTCTCAGCATCCCAGGACAGCATGCTGCTCATCAGAATGGCCTGGGTGAGGAAACCCCACAATGCCTCCCTTTCAGTAGTAGCTCGGAGTGCATCTGCTCCCTGTGTGATATTCAGTGATGTCTGGAGGCATTGCTTATTACCGTGACTGGAGGAAATGCTATTAGCATCTACTGTGTTGAGTGGGAGCACATTACTAGATGCCCTTCAAGGCATGGCAAAAATCCCCATGGGGGTATGGGGACGACGACAGTGCAGGATAAAAGCAGTGCTGGGGCTGAAGAACAACACCCTATCATGCATGACACCTGTCAATGTTTCTGTCTCCTACCTTAGACTGCTTGGGGGCAGGTACACTAGCAGAGGGCCTGGCTCAGAAGGGAGAAGGCAGATGTGTGTGGAATTGTTTACCAAACCCTAAATACCTACTCCTTTCCCATAGAAAATTGACGCATCATTCAGATTCCTCGGTTCATTTTGACAGTGAAGATTAACAAAATGATTGGTTGATTGGGAAATGCCCAGATTAGTAAGGCACGCCCAAGTGTTTGTGTGAGGGCATTTCAAGCGAGGAAGACCTGCCCATGAATGTGTCACCATTCTATAGGGTGGGGGTTAGCTGGAATAAAAAGGGGAAAAGAAAAAATTTAAAGTTTGTGGTTTAGTGGGGCATGATGGCACATGCCTCTAATCCCAGCAGAGGCAGGCAGATCTCTGAGTTCCAGGCCAGCCTAGTGTACAGAGTGAGCTCCAGGACAGCCAGGGCTACACAGAGAGGCCCTGTCTCAAGAAAGAGAAAAGAAAAGAAAGAAGGGGGTTGGGTGGGGGAGGACTGTGAAATGTAATTCTGCAGTAAATCTTAGACTTGGGGAAACTAGCTACGTAGAACACTATTAAGTTTAAAAAATGTGATGGCTCGGGTTGTAGCTCTGTGGCAGACTGTGTAGCATATTAGAGTAGCATGTTAAATCCCCAGCACTCAAAGAAGGAGTGAAATTAGATAACTGACTTAAGGACTGAGTAATATTCTAATACCTCTAGACTTTGAGACAGAGCCTCACCCAGATTGGCCCAGAGCTTACTATGTAATCCAAGCTGGGCAAAAATCTTCCTGTCCTGTCAAACACTGTAACTACACACATAGGCCACCACACCCAACTCAGAAGGCCGTTATTTTGGGAAAATATATATTGAAGCATTTAAGGAAAAAAAAAGAGCATATCAAATTATTTTCAAATGTTTCGGAAAGATAGTATTGGGAAAGGAGAAATTCTTTCTTTCTTTCTTTCTTTCTTTCTTTCTTTCTTTCTTTCTGTCTTTCTTTCTTTCTTTCTGTCTTTCTTTCTTTCTGTCTTTCTTTCTTTCTGTCTTTCTGTCTTTCTTTCTGTCTTTCTGTCTTTCTTTCTTTCTTTCTTTCTTTCTTTCTTTCTTTCTTTCTTTCTTTCTTTCTTTTTCTTTCTTTCTGAAGAGACCTTTGCAATCCAGCCTTGCTAACTGAGAAGCCACTGGTACTCTTCCCAGCATGTCTTTCTCCGCTGTCTCAGGCAGTTGGAGAAGCCCCGAATCAACCCCATGCCCTTTGGCTCCTACCTCAGCCAGTGCACTGTCCTTGTCCCCACACACTGCCAGCAGATACATGGAGGCTTTGCAGACCACTGGTGGTGGGCACTCACCCTGGTCCTGCAGAGACAAAAGGAAGCTCTGCACGGCCACAAAGAGCTCCGCCTCAGGGACAAACCTGTTGAGCAAGGAGAGCCTGGGTGAGAAGGGCGAGCTGCCAGGCCAGCGGGGCAGCGAGGCCAGCGGAGCCTTCTATTCTGCCTGCTCCCATCCTCCCTCAACTCAGTGTCCTTCCCCTGCATGCCCACAGCCTGACAACACCACGCACAAGCAGTAGTGTGCTGTATAGACGTTCAAAGCATCGCCATGCTTGTCTAATAGAAGAGCAATCGGATGCACATGCACAGATGGACGTGTCTGCATAACACAAACAGATATCCATTTCATGGAACCAGGACTCCGTGGCACCAGCTGCCAGCTCTGGGTACTGACCTGTCGTCGTGGATGTGAGCCAGGTAGAAGAGGAGGAGGATGCAGTACTGTCTCTGGCGCGTGGCCGCCTCCACATACTGCCGATCTGACAGGAAGGCAAGGCTTTCTGGGGTCCTGCTCCTTATGTGGGGCAGTCCATGCTGTAGGAACTCAGACACGGCAGAGAGTTCTGGGAGGGAGCAGGGAGGGAAAGGCCACAAAGAGAACACAGGAAAGCAGGCAATGACACTGGAGAACCACTGCGTGTAGATGCTACACAGGGCACCGAGGGTAGCACAGGGGGAATTGGAGGTTCTTCTGCCCTTAGCAGCTTTCAGCCTGTCAGAAGAGCCTGAACTTAACTTATGGAAGGACACAGACAGCATTAGTTCATTCATTCACTCATTTGCTCACTCATTCATTCACTCCTCTGATAGATATTCACTGTATGACCTCATTAGATCAGACTGTGAAACCTACTGGAGACCCTGAAGGAATAGCTAGATAGGACAATCTCAGGACAGAGGGTCAGTGCCTTGTTCCAGCGTGGAAAGAATAACTCATGTATGCATGGTGGAGAGGGAGAACTTAAAGGGCAGAGAGTTATAGAGGAGAAGCAGAAAGCAGGCAGGGAAGGGAGAGAGCCAAACCCAGGGGATGGGAAGCAGGGTATTTGGAGGCCCAGAGCTGTAGGAGGACACATTTCTGTTTGGTATGAACAGATGTGGAGCATCAGGAACTGTAAGTCCATACGGATAATTCACAGCTGGGCTGCAGAAGACACTGAACGCTGCTTAAAGGACTTCGATATCAGTAGAGTGGATAAGCACGTTAGCAGGGTGTAGTGGCACAATCCATATCCCCTGCTGCATACTGGCACTCAGGAGGCTGAGGTAGAAGGCTAGACAGTTCAAGGACAGCCTGGGCTACATAGTGAGATCCTGCCTCAAAAAATAAAAATCAAGGGGCTCAGGGGTTAAAAGCACTGGCTGCTCTTCCAGAGGTCATGAGTTCAATTCCCAGCAATCACATGGTGGCTCACAACCATCTATAATTGGATCCAATGCCCTCTTCACATAAAATAAATAAATAAATCTTTAAAAAAAATAAAAATGAAAACAAAACAGCAAAACCCACTTGTATTTCCTCCTGGGAGCGGAGGTCCTAGTTTCTTATGGAACCTGTTTTACAAAGAAGGATCTTAGAGGAATAGAGAACAAAAGGACAGAGCTCTTCAACTTTTTGGAAAATTTACACTAGCCTTCTTTTCCACATGAACCAAAGACCACTACTACACAGACTGACATCCGAGGACCACAGCTGAAGAGCAGGGGAGTTAAGATGCTGACGCTTCCCAGACAGATAGGTCAGTCGTGGGTGGAGACAAGCTGAAGAATGGGAGACTGGAAGCAAGTGCCCAGGCTGAAAGCTACTGAAAGACCCTGTCCTGTTGAGGCCAAGTCCTAAACACATGGAGGGAATCCCCCCAGGCAGTGTGGTAGCTCAGCCCCGTCAGGAATTCTAATTTCATTTTTTAAAAATTATTTATTTTATGCACAGGAGTACACTGTAGTTGTCTTTAGACACAGGAGAAGAGGGCATCCGATCCCAGTACGGATGGTTGTGAGCCACCATGTGGTTGCTGGGAATTGAACTCAGGGCCTCTGGGAGAGCAGTCAGTGCTCTTAACCACTGAGCCATCCCTCCAGTCCAGGAATTCTAATTTCAATTCAACTCCTTTTTTACCGACATGCTCCGTAATGAAAATGAGCATAACGGGACGAGTATCCTTGACTCTCACACACCCCTCCCCTGTGAGACACACAGGAAAGAAGATAACAGCCATGAGTACACAAGTCGGTCTACCTCTCTTCCTGGTGCTTTGAGATCTGACAAGCACCCAGCGCCCAAGGGAACAGGTGAGAGGGGTTTCCTTTTGTTCTGACAAATGAGAGAATTGTCAGAGGCCATGGTGATGTGGTTGCCAAGAGTTTGGGGCCACCACAGCACAGACACGGTGGCCTTCTCTCTGAAAGTTACACCTGACCAGCAAGTTGCTGGGAAACGTGCAGCCGAGACTGGCTACTGTAATAAAAGAATGGACCCAGGTCATACAGGAAGTAATGGGAATGCTTGGCTGGACTCCTGTCTGTATCTGAGAAAGAGAGTGGATGGGAGAGATAGGGGAGTAAGGGATGACACAGAATCTTCATCGTGGCAAATGGAAAAAAAATACACTTACCACCAAGTCTAACTCACAAAGAGGATAATATTTGAGCAAGTGCATAAAACATTGGTTGTCTTATGTTATACCAAGTGTGAAGTCTACAATAGGGAAATTTCATAGGAAACAGCACTGCGACCATTGCTTTATCTGCCTCTGCCTCCCAGACACAGGGAGAAGCTCAACAAAAGAGAAACCATCTCGCATGGGACCTGCACCCCCAGATCTTCCTGCCCAGGTTCTACATGGCTCTCCTTTGGCCCCCTATCTGGCCCAGCCTCCTCCTCTCTTCTCTCCTTCTCTATCCCTTTGTCGGCTTCTATTTCTTTCATAGTCCTACCCAGGTCTGGCATTGCATCTATTGTACAATGCCTGCCTTTCTCACTGGAGGAGAAAAGGGCTTGGTCTCCCCAGCTCTTCCACCAGCTCCGGGAATACAGTCTGGCACACAATGGATGTACAAGAACTATTTCCTAAATGAATGAACAAAGAAATGGAATAGACTACTCTACTGGAGAGATGCTGAGTTCTGGGCTACATGTGGACCAGCAAAGCATTAGTGTGCAGATGGTGCAGAGGAAACACTTGGGCAAGAGGACATAGACCAGATAAGCTTCTGCATCCTCGACCATCAAGAGTCTGATCGCCCAGGGGCCCTGGATCCCATCCTTTTCTATGCTATTGTTCCATCTCCCTTGGAATCTTCCTAGAAGTCCATCAGTGTAGTGTAAGACAAGAGGTCTCCCTGCACTGACTCGTCAGAGCCAGCCATCTAGGCGTCCAGACGGGAAACTGTCATGGGACTCGGGAGGGGTCGGACCACTCCATCTTACCTTCTTGGGAAAGTGGTTCTGTCTTCTCTGGAGCTGAGAGGAGATTGAGGCACATGTAGTAGAGGAAACTGGAGCACACCTGATTTAGGGACGAGTGACTTAGAGGGAGAAGTGAGAACAAAAAGAGAGAGCATTACTGCTTTGGCTCTGACAGCATTAACCCCACCACACACCCACACCCTCTTTTGGCTTCCCTGGGCACTGCACACACATACACAGAAAAGTAGGCATACACACAAACATAAAATAAAAATAAAAATAAAATTTAAATATCATTTAAAAGTAAATATGTAACCAGCTGCCACACTTGCAAGAGGCACTTGGCTCAGATGGGAATCACTAATAATGTCCTCAAAAAATAAAATAAGGAAGGCCATGAAAACGTACAAGCAAAAATAAAGTAGTTCAAATATACATGCCACCAGGTGGCATGTATCTGCAATTTCAGCATTTGGGAGGCTGAGGCAGGAGGATTGCCATGAAGTCCAGCCTGGGGTAGAGCACTTATGAAAAAGAACAAGAAAGAAAAAAAAGAAGGAGGGGGAGGAAAAGGAACGGGAAAAAGGAAGAGGAGGAAGAAGGGAGAAAAAAGGAGGAGGAAGAAAAAGAGAGAAAAGAAGAGGCAGAGGAAGAAAGGGAGAGAAAGAAGTTGGAGAGGAGGAAGAGGGGGAAAAGGGGGAGGAAGAAGAGGAGGGAGTGGAAGATGAAGAAGAGGAAGAAGAGGAAGAGGAGGTGGAAGAGAAAGAGGAGGAAAAGGAAGAACAAGAGGAAAAGAGGAAGAAGAAGAAGGAGAGGAAGAGGAAGATGAGGAGGAGGAAGGAGGAAGAGAATAAGAAATTTAATTGCGGTTTGACCTTGAACCATGATAGATTGCTGAATACTCTCTTGAATGTGGGTATCTGTTCAAAGCTATGGAAGGGAAGCCACATGCGGTACTGGTAGTTTATCTACTCTGGACAGCTACAAAGACAGGAAGGTACAGAAGGGTGCTCTAGAAAACTAGTAGGACCAGACACTGAAACAGGGGCATCCACTATAAACAAAAGTTGATCTTGTGATACTGCTGGGCTGGCAAAGACTCTTGAGTTGATAAACATTGTATCCTCTCACCTCCCAGGGCCTCAGTTTCTCCATTTAAATAAGGTTATACAATGGAGTCCCAATAGCCTGTGATGTCTAGCTTCCTTTCTTCCTTCCTTCCTTCCTTCCTTCCTTCCTTTCTTTTTTTAAAGATTTATTTCTTTACTTTATTTATATGAGTACACTGTAGCTGTCTTGAGACACACCAGAAGAGGGCAACAGATACCATTACAGATGGTTGTGAGCCACCATGTAGTTGCTGGGAATTGAACTCAGGACCTCGGGGAAAGCAGTCAGTGCTCTTAAGCGCTGAGCCATCTCTCCAGCCCCAATGTTTAGCTTTCATTTTTGTTTGTTTGTTTGTTTGTTTGTTTCAAGACAGGGTTTCTCTGTATAGCCCTGGCTGCCCTGGAACTCACTTTGTAGACCAGGCTGGCTTCGAACTCAGAAATCCACCTGCCTCTGCCTCCCAAGTGCTGGGATTAAAGGCGTGCACCACCACTGCCCTGCTAGCTTTCATTATTTACTTGACACAACCTACACTCTCCTAGAAAGAGATTCTCGGAGCAAGATGGTCTATATCGGGTTGGCCTTTGGGCATATCTTCCAAGGTTGCACTAATTAAGATATAGGAAGACTCAGTCCACTGTAGGTGGCACCATTCCTAGGCAGGGGGTCCTGAACTATATACGAATAAAGAAAGCAGCTGGGTGGTGGTGCATGCTTTTAATCCCAACCCTTGGAAGGCAGAGGCAGCAGATCTCTGTGAAATTCAAGGCCAGCCTGATGTACAGAGGAAGTTCCAGGACTGTCAGAGCTGGACCTACACAGAGAAACTCTGTCTTGAACCCCACCACCACCATCCCAAAAAAAGAAAGAAGGAAGCAGACAGCACAACGTGACTAGCTGTTTTTCTCCCCAGGCTGTTTTTGTCAGGGTGTTTTATCACAGCCACAGAGACAATGCTAGGACAGGGCCCTCCCACCTTTGCTGTGACAGTTGTCGGCTTACATGTCGCCTTTGCGCGGCAGATGAAACTAAACTTACAGAAGCACCTCCAGCTCGTGTGTCAGCATTGCCCAGCAATGCTGACACTGTTTTCCAATATACCAGGGTCCCATGACTAAAACACCAACCAGACACTTGTACTTACTAGGTCAAAATTTTTTCTGGCCCCTTGCTGTTCGGTTCTGCCAGGGGCCATACATACCTCTGGCCACCGCAGAATCTGGCCTTCAGCTCCAGGGTCAGTCGTATGAATGATGAATCAGCTAGGTGAAGTGGGAAGAAAGCAGGCTTGTCACAGAACTTCCGGTTACTGGTGTCAGAGAACTGCTTTTGCTGTCATGGAGCCAGGATCTAGTAGCAGTTAACTTAGGAGACCAACTGTCTGTACCTCATGGGTTGGGAATAAGTACATCTAACAGATACGTGCCTCAGGGTAAGAGTGGGATGACTGTTCATCTCCTATCTCTCGATTATGTTCTGCTATAACCTGGTACATTCTACAGGCACCAGGAAGGACAGTGCTGCTTCCAGTCTTTGGCTCATCTTTGTAGAAAATAATCCAGTTTTAGACTTGGAAAGAATAGCAGTAGTTATTGCTTGATCTCCAGCTCTGTAAATTGTCCATGTGAAGGAGATTGGATCTAAGACCAGAGACTTGACAACAGCTTCCGTTTTAGCCACTGACCATGGTCCAGGCTGCTCTAGTGCAAGCCTTCTCCCAGTCTCCACTCTAAGACTGGGGTTTTGCTCCCAGCACCCACATCAAGGGGCTCACATTTGCCTCTAACTCCAGCTCCAGAGAATCCACGCCCTCTTCTGGACTCTGCCTGCAATAATGAACACATATCGTGCACATACATGCACATTTACATGCACGCACACACACACACATAAAACCCAAAGCTAAAACGAAACCTTTAAAAGAGAAAGAAGACTCTAACATTTGCAGTATTGGAAACGGGGCATTCCACTCGAAAGCTTTGGGCAAGCTGCTTCACCTTTCTGATATCCAATTCACGCATCACCTCAGCGAGGATTATGTGTAATCCCTATAAATTTTTAACCAATCAATATATTCAAAGCATATCACAGTGTCTCATGTAAGAACTTAGATTATTAAGTTTATTAAAGACTGGAGAAGGAAAAAAAAGTCAGAAGCCAGGCAGTCAATGACAAGGCTCAGGGATAAAGACACTTGTTACCAAGCCTGACCACCTGAGTTCTATCCTCAGGACCCACAGAGTGAAAGGAAAGAGATGCAAGTTGTTCTTTGATATACATGCTCGCACACGCGTGCACACTCATACACACACACACACACACATTAGATAGATGATAGATGATAGATTGATAGGTCAATACTTAGATGGATGGATGGATAGATAGATAGATAGATAGATAGATAGATAGATAGATAGATAGATAGATAGATGGATGGATGGATAGATGGATGAAATAGGAAGGAACCTCAGAGGACCACTAAATAGTAACTTCTACATACAGTATGACTGCTCCCTTAGAAGGCTCTTGGAAGTATGTTAAGACCTTTTCCACTATCGAGTGGTAGTGGTGCATGCTTTTAATTCCAGCACTTGGGAGGCAGAGGCAGGCAGATCCCTGTGAGTCCGAGGCCAGCCTGCTCTACAGAGTGAGTTGCAGGACAGCCAGGGCTACACAGAGAAACCCTGTCTCAAAGAAAAAAGGAAAGGAGGGAGGGATGAGGGTAGGGAAGGAGAGGAAGGAAGGAAGGAAGGAAGGAAGGGACTGCATTGCTGCATTGCAAATATTTAACTGGAGCCTCCTGGATTTCTAGACAACACTGAAAGTATCAATGAATTGGAAACTGGCTTTAATAGCATTGACTGCCCCATGGCCTCCCTCCCACTCAACACTGACAGAGAAAAGGATATACAGTCTGACAGACAACTCCTCAGCACTCTCAGCAGCTGCTCACAGAGCTCACCCCCCCTGCAGACACCAATGACCTGCCACCTACCAAGCTTCCTAGAGAACTTCACCTTCATGTGGGGAACGATGACAAAGAGGCTGTGTAGAATGGAGAGGAAAACCTCCATCAGGTTTGGATGCGTGGCCTCCTCCGAGTACCTCTGAAAATACCACAAGTGAGGGAATACAAAGGCCTGAGGCTCTGAGGAAGAAAAGGCATCTTCAGAAGCGGCCATCGAATACAAGTGCAGATGTGATCGCTTTCATCCGACTGACACGAGAAAAGCTAGGCAATGTGAACTCACAAGCCTGCACCTAAGGACTGCTTCTGTCGTTAGCTGGAGAGCCAGATACTTTACCTCCCCTGCCTCTGCTCTATCCTCTCCCCACAAATAAAAACAGGAACACCTACCGCCTAGGAACGGAGACGAGTTAGAATGTCCAAATGTGCTTTCTAAGCCACAATCCAGGGTGACATTCTCTCACTACAGTAACAACTGTAACAGTAATATAGAATTCAACTGACTTCACTTTGTTTTCAAGACAGGGTTTGTCTATGTAGTCCAGCCTGTCCTGGAACTCACTGTGTATACAAGGCTGGTCTTGAACTCAGAGATCCACCTGCCTCTGCCTCACCTGCTGGGACCAAAGGTGTGTGCCACCATACCCAATACATACTTGCGTTCTAACAGTAGGAAAAAAAATATCATTTAAAAATTACAGAGTGGGCTGGAGAGATGGCTCAGCGGTTAGGAACTCTGGCTGCTCTTCCAGAGGTCCTGAGTTCAATTCCCAGAAACCACATGGTGGCTCACAACCATCTGTAGTAGGATCTGACGCCCTCTTATGGTGTGTCTGAAGACAGCTACAGTGTACTCATATATATATGTGTGTGTGTGTGTGTATAAAAAATTCTTTTTTAAAAAAATTAAAGAGTATAGTTTAATAACTGACTCTTGCTTTGTATGTGTAAAGCCTGGGACAGGGGAGAGACATTAGGGGGACTCTGGTACCAACCTCCCAGGTAGGAAGGATAAAGTTACACTGGGACTGTAAGACAGGCTCCACATTAAAAGCAATCATCACCTGCACGTTATTTTGTTGTTACTGGTGCCATCTTTCTCCCCAGATCAATGGATTAGTTTTAGAATGAGATCTATTTTATTTTTACAGCCAAAGTAAAGGTGGCTGCAAGAGTAACATTGCTGGGGTCCTGGGGGCCAGCTGAGTAGTCCCCAGGGTTAGCGTTCCTGTGGAAAAGAACCTACCATCACCATCGGGATGCACTGGGAGTCACAGGCACTGAGAAGAAACTCTGAGAAGGCCTCCAAGGTGTCTTCCTTCTCTGCACTGGGAGCTGTGAAGGGGTTCTCCTGGGCGGAAGGCTCGCCCTGGAATTCCACAGCCAGCCTGAGAAATCAGTATGCGTGCTTACTAACCTGACCCGCGTGCACCCCAAGAGAGGATGTGCCCCGTTAGACTGCGCTCCGAATTCACGGAAAGTATTCCTACCCTTAGATGGGGGGCAATTTTAGGAGTCCTCACTGAGCTGGGCAGTGGCGGCACATGCCTTTAATCCCAAGCAGGGAAGCAGAGGCAGGTGAACTTTTGAGTTCAAAGCCAGCCTGGTCTAGAGAGTGAGCTCCAGGACAGCAGAGCTACACAGCCCTCCGAGTCTCTACTGCTCCATCACACGTGACTCTTCTGTACCCTATGTGCATCCCCCGAGCATCCCATGCTATGTGCTACCACATCTCTACCTTTCCCCATGCTGTTCTCTTTGCCTATAACGCACCTTCCTCGGATTCTACACAACTCAGAGAATTCACATATACACTCAAGAGTACCCCTTCCCTCAGAGACTGTCAGCCCTTCGTGGGTAGGAGTCATTCTTCCTGTCCCCTCTCACTAGTGCTACAGCAGACATGACATATGTCTGTTTATATGCCAGGAAGTGTACTACAAGCCTTTAATCCCAGCAGTTGGGAGGCAGAAGAAGACAGATCTGTGTGAGTTCGAGGCCAGCCTGGCCTACAATGAGTTCCAGGACAGCCAGAGGTACACAGAGAAACCCTGTCTCGAAAAACCAAACAAATCCAAACCCACATCTGTTTATGTGAACTGTGTTCAGAGAAGAGTGGTAGCGTTAGGCTAGACTCGGAGATGAACAAACATGGGTATGGCATGACTTCATGGGGGCTGGAGACATGGCTCCATCAGTGGTTAAGAACACTGGCTTGCTCCTCTACAGGACCCCGGTTCCATTTCCCAGCACCCACACGGTGACTGTCGACCTTCTGTAACTCCAGTTCCAGGGGATCTGATACCCTCTCTTAGCATCCATGGACAATGCATATACACGGTGCACATGCATACATTCAAGAAAAAACACCCACACACATAAAATAAAAGTACATTAGCAAAGGCATCGCCAGGATGCTTATGGGGAACCGAGGACCATCCAACCGCTAGCCACCCACACTCAACCTTCCTCCACACTCCTACCCCAGTCCTAGTCCCTTCACAATTCTGGAGAGCAACAGAAGCCAAGTGTTTGTTGCTTTGCTCTTTGCCCCAGCCCCACCATCTCCTGCTCTCCGGCCTCAGGCTGCAGAGGGGCCCTCACCTGCAGGCGTTTCTAAAGCCTTCCAGAGTGCTCAGGAGGAAATTCCCCTTTCTCAGAGTGGCCTTCTCTGAGTTTCTACTGCAAGCGTGGCCCTGGGGTGAGGAGAGAAGAGCCTATGAGTCACACAGCCAGCCAGCCCAGGCCTGGATGCTGCAGACTTCCACCCTCACTGCCGACCCCCGTTCCCATATGCCTGACTTTCCAAGGGAGCGTGGGTATATATATCATCACAAGTCTGAGTAGCTCATTTAAAAATAGCAGAGGGGATACGCTTAACCCCATGCCCTTAAGAACCTCAGGAAGGGCTCTTGGTCTATCATATACAGAAGGCTGTCACCGGCAGGTGGGTGATAGCTAGTAGCTGTGACATCCAATGCCATAGCTCCATAACACAAGACAATCCTCATGCCAGCATGTATGAGAAATGCAATCCTGAGACGCATAACACCCACGCTGAGACTATCTTTCCTGACCACTAAAAGCCAACCATTACAACATAATACACACTAGTCAGATTCTTTCTGAGATCCTAAAGCAGCCAGTCTTAGACGATGTTGTGAGAATGTTTACCACACCTGCTGAGTAGGGCTAGGAACACGGCTTGGTGTGGAATATTTACCTTTTACTCACTAAGCTCTGGGTTTGATTCCCAACAGCACAAAAACTAACAAACAAATAAACAAAAACATAAGAAAGTTGTGATTAACCAAGCTCCGATACTAAAGTTGAGTCATTTTTTGAGACATGTAGCTGAGGCCAGCTTCAAACTCTTCAACCTCCTACCCCAGTGGCCTAGATATGAGGACTGTAGGTATAAACCTTGCTTGCTAAGGTACTTTGAAATTTTTGTCTTTAAAGAAAATTGTTTAACCCTTGTCATTTGGGACGAGGGACTGGGTGCATGTTTTACATGTCAAAGCAGACCTGGCCTCCAGGTTCTTCCAGCATCCCTCAGTACCTGCCTGAAACCCTGAACTTTCCAGCCCAGGCAATGGGCTGCCCTTCCCTCAGAGGTTCTCCCTACATAATTACGGCTCTCCTCCTTCTCCTCCTCCTCCTCCACTCCTCCTTCTCCTTCTCTCCGTCTCCTCCCTCTCCCTCTCTGTCTCCTCTCTCTCCTCCCTCTCCCTCTCTCTCTCCCCCCCCTCTCTCTTTCTCTCTCCTCTTTCCCCTCCTCTCTCTTCCCATGGTGACTTCCCTGACCTCCTTCCCTGTGGCCACTGAACTTCCCGAGGGCAGCTTCCCAATTAACCTGCATTTAATAATTTTATTTCACTGTGGAGAAATAACACCTGAGGAATCAGTTTTTTCATCCATCAAAATGGAGATCGTTGCCCTTAAGCCTGTAAACTGGCACAGAAGATAAGGTGACATACAAATTGCTTTTCTAAGAACAAACTGGAGAGCTGGAGACATAGCTCAATGGTAAATTGCTTGCTTAGCATAAGCAAGGCCCCAGGTTCAAGCCTCAATATTACAAAATAAACAAACAAACAAACAATGAATTAAGGTAAGCATGGTCATACATGCTGATAATCTTGGGACAGAGAGAAAAAAGTCAAGACAGACAGACGGACTGATAGACATTAGAGCAGGGGTTCCAGAAGAAGTATGCTCGCAGTTCACTAACCAGGGACCTCCTGTTCAGAGGGGTCTGGGAAAACTCCATACATCGGCTCAGCATGGCTTCAAGCAAGGCTCGAAGTGCTCTGTACTGCACGGGCAGAGAGCTCTGGTGGTCCTTCCTGCATCCAGAGACAAGACATTCAGAGAGGTAAGCGAGCCCCAAGCAGATACACAGCTTCCTTCACGGGCTTACCCTATCCTCATCATGTTTCCCATCTGTGGAAGGAAGTTAACAGCAGTGCATATTACAGGATGATTCCGGGGCTTATACTAGGCAAACCAATGTGGGTGGGAAGGGGACACCTTCCTTCTGACACATCCTCTTTGTCTGAGCTGTGCCCCCCCATCATCAGGGCGGGTCTCGTTCCACACATCAATCAAGACAGTCAGGACAGGTCAGGTGATGCTAGTTTCTGAGAAGTTGCTGTTAAATCCACCATAATGCTTATGATATTATGAGATTGTAAATTGCGTAGTTCTTGAGTCCTAACTCTGTAGACACAATGTCTTGTCACAATGTTAAAAGATTGAGTGTTACCTGAAAATCCCAAGTATTTTAGAAGAACCCTTCCTTGCCATGGCTTCTTGGTGGTTGCTGGCAATTTTTGGCCTTCCTTGACAGTGCTCTAATTTCTGCTCATCTTCACAACAGTATCTTCCCCTCCCTTCTCCCATTGCGTCCCCATATGACCGAATCACACACACACTGCTTTTAAAGAATTATTTTTATACATGTGGATGTTTCCGTTGCATGTAAGTATGCGCACAACCTGTGGTACCTGGTAACCCTGGGGGCCAGAAGGGGACATCAGATCCCCAGGAACTGCAGTTACAGACAGTTGTGAGCCACCATGTAGGCACTGGGAACTGAACCTGGGTCCTCTGGAAGAGCAGCCAGTGCTCCTCGCCACTGAGCCATCTCCCCAGCCCCAGTCCTCCACCCCAACCTTTTTTGAAACAGGGTCTCACTCTGTAGTTTGGGATGACCTAGAACTCACTATGTCACCCTGGCTAGCCCAAAACTCTCAGACATTCTCATCTCAAGCTCCCAAGCACTGAGATTACAAGCATCATGTCGACGAAACAGTGCCTCAGGTAGCCAGGGATGATCCCACACTCTCCCTACGGAGCTGAAAACCGTCTTGGACTCCTGATCCTCCTGTCTCCACTGCCCAGGTGCTAGGATTATAGGGAAGTGCCGCCATTCCAGCTCATAATGTAGACAGTAGTCATTGAATTTGCAATCCCTGCTGTATATAGCTTTATCCTCACTTGACAGTATCCACAAAAAGACATACTCATAGGTTGTGGGCAGACATAAATGTTGGGAGAAATCAGTTAAACTCAGTCTAGTAATTGGGGAACAGTCTATTATCTCTCATCCATGGCTCCTTTCTGAACATCAAATGATCTACTTGGCTTCCTAGTAAGTTCTCAGCCAGCCACGCGCACACAGTTTGGGCTTGGCTTTTCTGTCCCTTGATTTCTGAAAACCTTTGGTTTGGTTTGTCTTTTGTTTGTTTGTTTGTTTGTTTGTTTTTTGAGGCAGGGTATGTCTCGCAGCCTGTTTCTTTAAACAGTACTGATTGTCGTGTGTGCCATCCGTGTGAGCAGCGGCCTCCAAGCGCTCATGTAGAGATGGAGGGCAGCTTTCAGGAATGAGGCTCTCCTTCCAGCATGGTTTTCTGGGGAGCAGACTCAGGCTGCCAGGCATAGATGACAGCAAGTGTTTCCACTGAGCCATCTTGCCAGCTCATTCATTTGGGTTCTCATTGACCTCAAGCAAGCCTCCTGCCTCAGTCTCCCAAGTGACTGGGATAACGGTGGGGTGCGCCACCATGTCCGTGTGAGACTCTAACTTTGTTCCCTTGGTGGTCATCAAGCCCTGGCTCCACCATCTTTGTTGTTTGTTATTTATTTGGTTGGTTTTTGAGCAGTCTGCTTTTCCCATCCTTCCTTCTGTTTCCCAGAGAGCTTCTGACCCCGCTTACCTCAGATGGAGCACAGAGTCAGTAAACACACTGGGGGATGAGTCAAGTCCCTCACCACCGTGCACACATTAACGACTCTCTCCCATCCCTCCCCAGCTCTCTCCACAACCCTGACCAAACAGCTGTTGCACAGCAAGGCTGCCCCTTCCTGTAACCTGCTAACTGAAGTAACTGCAGCACCCTCGGGAAGTCAATGCTTTCCTGCCTGCATCTTCCAACCCTGTCTCTCTTCCACCTGCATTCCCTCAGCCCTCCTCACAGGACTCAAATGCCACCACCTGCCTCTTGCAGCACAGGCCTGCGCAAGGAGCCCGGCTGTGGCTGCTTGTTCACGTTTACCCTGCCTCTGGCACTACAGGGGGTGGCGGGTTTACTCATTGCATCTACCCTGGGATTCATGCTCCAGATTTAGAGATGCAGATCCAGGGAACCACAAAAAAAGATAGACTCAAGTTATTGTCATGTAAATGTTAATTTTTTTTTGTTTCAAATTTTAGAACCACCCTGAAGTTGAATCACAAAGGCTTAAATATAAGGAAGGAAGAAACTATAAATATTAACAACCTTTACAATGTAAAAATAAAGTTACAGCCTAACTAACCTTGGAAAGTAGAAGAGAGGGCTGGGTGGGGGGGCAGCATGGTGGGGGGCAGCTGCTGAGAGAATGAGAATCAGAAAATATGGCTTCAAAAACCAAAGTTAGCTGAGTGAGGTGGCGCAGGCTGGTATGTCCCAGAACTCAGAAGGCTGAGGCAGGATGCTAAGGGATTCAAGGTCATTGTCGGGTGCACAGCAGTTTTGAGACCAGTCTGGACTACACCAGACCTTGCCTCAGAAACTCAGAAACAAACAGAAGCTGGACTTGGTTATGTAGGCCTTTAATCCCAGCACTCAGGAGGCAGAGTCAAGGGGATCTCTGTGAGTTCATCGTGAGGTCTAGGACAGCCAGGGCTACATAGAGAAATCTGAGGCTCATGCCTAATCTTCGCACTTGGAAATAAAGAACAGAAAACTACTGTTAGAGGCCAACTTGGGCTACATCGTGAGTTCTAGGTCAGCCTGGGCTATATATTATGTGACCCAGTCTCAACAAAACAACGCTAACCCTAAATACTAATGATGACAGTGACACAAGAACACACCCCAAGGAACTCCCTGGCCTCCACGGGTCAATAGGTACACTCAGGTGAGCCTCTCACCTCAGAAAAGCTGAAATGGCCCTCAGTGCTTCAGCAGCCACATCTAACACAGGGCTGCTCACGGCCTCCTGGAGGGCATGGCTGGCATCTCTACACAGAGCTGAGCTTGTGAACAGCCTGATCTCCTCTGGCTGCCTATGACACGGTAGGGGAGAAAAAAAATGAATGACTCACCCCGGCCTCACCAGAAATAACTTCACCTCTCCTTCACCAGTCCCACCCGCACGCCTTGGCTTACCGAGTCAGAATTTCTTTGAAGAGCAGCAGTCCCTGAGTATGCAGTTCGGTGTTGGTCATCTGCTGGCTGCCCTGTAGGCTCCTGACCACTGCCTCGATCCCTACCTCAGGATAACACGCCACAGACAAGGGATCAGTGTTCTGTGGTTCTTCATGAACCACCCAGGAGAGGTGACACACTCTAAAAAGCACCTATGAGCTACGGGACCCTTGTGAAATGACCCCGACGAGGCTGAACTCCTGAACTGATGCCATGAGACTGGGACTATGGCTACTGCTCAGTTGCAGCGTGCCTGCCTAGCATGCTAAAGCCTTGAGTTCAAGCACTAGCTGCAGATGTTCAGCCGTGACATTTTCAAGGGCAGGCCTCATCTTTCACTCGGTCCTCCAACATCCTGCACAGACCCACGCGAGACACACGGGATATTTTTGACCACCTACTGATTATGTCACATCTTTCCCGCTTAACACCTCCCTTCCTCCTCGAAGAATTAGCTCCAGCCTCTGCTTCTCCAGAAAGCCCTGCATCTCCATCCAGGAAGAGCTGTGAACCTCTGCTAAGCTCCTTTTGCTTCTGTTTAGAAAATCTTGAATTAACTTGTATTAAAATTGCCTGTTCACACCTCTCTCAGGATCAGAGACCATGAGATATATATATATATATATATATATATATATATATATACATATATATATACATACATACATACATATATTTAACTTCTTGGTCCCAGTTTGGTACCCAGCACAGACAAGAAGCATAGAACACAAAAATCAGATGGGTGGTGGTGGTGTACGCTGAGGCAGGAGGATCTCTGTGTTGGAGGCCAGCCTGGTCTACAGAGTGAGTTCCAGGACAGCCAGGGATACACAGAGAAAGCCTGTCTCAAAAAACAGCAACAGCTGAGTAGTGGGGGGTGCAAGCCTTTAATCCCAACACTCAAAGGCAGAGATAAATATTGACTATTTGGAGTCTAAAAACCCAGATGTAGTTTTGCGGATCCCAAATAAAGACCATTGGTATGGAAGGAAAAAGAACTGTTTCAAGACACTGAAAGGAAGAACTAGAAAGGCCTTGAGACTAACTAGGATAGGCAGATATCCAGGGCATACAAAGGACTGCATCTGTTTGAAATTGCTTAATGAGAGGCTAGAGTTCATTTAGTGGCTAATGAGAACGGCCCTGCTTGATGAAGAGTCTCACCAGAACCACAAGGATAGAGATGTTTACACATGGCATCGTTCTAGCTCCATGACCTAAAGTGCATGCCCACCCCTCCACAGCCTCTGAGGCTGCTACCCAACCTTAAAGTTCTGTCCATACTACCAACCATACACTGTGTGACACTTTGAAAAGAAGAGCGGTTCTTCTGCCAGGAGTATCAGGCAGTTGTAGCTGGACCAGACAAGGATTTCGCTGGAGGACGAGAGATGCTCAAAGAGGAACTCTGGCCGGGGAGAGGAGAAAACAGTGAGTGGTGGCTGGAGATCATGGCCCGTAAACTGACTCGAGGGCTTCCACTCTATCAGTTCTGTCTCCTTTTCTCTGTTCACACATCCTTCTCCATCAGAAACTGACAACTCAGATAAACCTTCAAAGTGTCCTCGGGGCCACAAAGGTGTTTTTTCTTTTTTAAGGAGATAGGGAAACGGAATACCAGAAGAAGCCGCAGTAACAATGAAGGCCATTTCTGCTTGGCAGAGACTGAAACGTTGGGTTTTCAAACCCAGGCAGACATCACCTCAGCACAACTCAGGAACAAAGAGCACTGAGATTCAGTCTTGGCCACATGGCACCTCTCTGCAGAGGACTAGCCCTGTGGCTTTGGAACATCCCCTCCCTTCTCTGAACCTTAATTCTCCCCAGTCATCATCTACAGCCCCTCAAAACTGTGTACATCCCACATTCTCCTGCCTCCTCTACCAAGAGGATGTATATGCCCACACTGGTCTGCTGAGTACCGCGGAGCACATACTCGGGCGGTCAGGGGGTAGGAGGAGAGACTGAGAGACAGGCGAACTCAGACTCTGACTGCCTGACAGACTTGGGGTCTGTCTGTCTCTGCGTCCCCGCCTGGGCCGCCCCAGGCATGGGGTAGGATGGAGCCCTCTTGGGCAGGGCTCACACACACACACACACACACACACACACACACACACACACACACACGGGAGTGCAAGCGGGATGGCGAGAGCGAGCGAGGGATCATGGGAGAGATCCAGACCCCCTCACAGACACCAGGGTGGAGCCCTGAGCTGCCAGCGAGGGATCGCGAGTCAGCAGGAAGGACATGGCGTGGCCCAGGCACAGCGTCAGCGACCAGAGGACTGGACAGAGCAGTGGGGGGGGGGGGGGAGGGCGGGTGACACACAGGGGCTCCATGCACATACATTTGTGTTTTCTCTAGGAAAAAAAAAAGTCAATGTCCTAACCTATAAACCAATAATGGGCTGGAGATACAGCTCCATGACAGAGTGCCTGCCTGCTGGGCACTGGCAAGGCCCTGGGTCTGAGACCCTGACCTGACCATGAGGACAAAGAGAGTGCAGGAGAGGAGGAAGGCGAAGCTGCCATGGGTTAAGGATCAAGACAGCATAGCCCTGTGGGCTGCCCAACTGGAGTTAAAAACAGCCCAGATGGAATAGTAACTAGTCGTAAATAGTAACTCATAACTTGGGGTCATCCATAGGAAAGTAGAGTCTAACAGTATAGGGGGAGGGGATAGGCAACTGCCCAGCTAGTGTGCTGACTAAGGTTTATTAAAAATACAAAGGCGATGTGTCTTTCATCCGGGAACTTAGAAACGAAGGCGGGGTAAAAAACGGGGGGGGGGGGGGGCTGGGATTTAAGTAATTTCTACAACACAGACCACAAAAGGTAAACTAACAAGAAGAGGGCCGGCGTGAGTGACACCAACATCCATCACAAGGCTAATGTCCTCAGGCTCCGCAACACTCCTAGACAAAACTTTGCACTCCTTTTTTGTTTGTTTGTTTTGTTTTGTTTTTCGAGGCAGGTTTTCTCTGTGTAGCTCTGGCTGTCCTGGAACTCACTCTGTAGACCAGGCTGGCCTCGAACTCAGAAATCCGCCTGCCTCTGCCTCCCAAGTGCTGGGATTAAAGGCACGCGCCACCATAGCCCGGCTTTTTTGTTTTGTTTTTGTTTTTTTTTTTTTGTTTTTTTGTTTGTTTTTTTTTGTTTTTTTTTTTTTTTGTTTTTGGTGTTTTGTTTTTTTAATGTACATGTGCCCTCCTTGTCTCAGGTCTTTCTGCCACTCCCCAAAGGTCTATGACAAGTGTCAGTAACAACCTGTTCAAGTCCATCAGACGTTAGCAAGCCTACTCTATATACCGCTGATCCCACCCTCTGGTATGGTATCAAAGTTAACTGATAAAGCTGCCACCACTGCCTCCACTGCTGCCACCACCGCCACAACCTCGAGGCTCTGGGCAGAACTCTGGAGTCCCCAAAGAAGAAGGTCAGAGGATTCCCATACCTGGGATGTCAGCGTGAATGAAGGCAACAGCATGCTTCGCCAGGGAATGGACCAGCACTGCCGTTATACAGTGGGAGCTGGCCACCTGCAGGATCTCATCTCTGGATAGGAGAAACTGGAGAAGCAGCAAGAAGTTCCCAATCACGCCACTGAGAAGACCAGGGCACCCAGCCTACGTGCCTCGGGGCAGAAGCCTAAATCATCCCAGATCCCAAACTTCATGGTACCAGGCACGGGGAGAACTATAGATTATGGAAAGCGGTCTCTGAACAGCACAGGTGAGAACAGGCTGAAGGCCTCACCGTGGCATCCATCGGGGACACCCAGCTCGAACACAGGGATTCAGAATTCGGTAACAAAATATCTGCCACGGTCACATGACACCAGGAGAGCAGATCCCTTTGCTTTGTCCCTTTTCTGTGTGTGTCTAGAACCAGCCCAAAGCTCTTGCTCTTGGAGAGGTTGCTGTCTACACAGTTCAACTGTGGCTGGATATGGTTTTTTTTTGGGGGGTGGGGAGGGTCGCTACTCCTGCCAAGACCTATGAGATCAGCGACAACTAGACTATGTTAACAATGTATATGATGCGCCCCTGCTTTCCTTCCAGGAGCTGGACCCTCAGTGTGTGGGAGGCAAGGGGTACCTTCCTGAGCACCCTGCTCTAGCCAAAACTCCAGAGGAGGGCATAAAGACTTTCCATCTGTTTTCCCAGTGGCCTGTTGGGGGAGCTGTAACGCCCTACGAGACCCCACTTGGAGAGGGTTCTAGAATCTTGTGTCTGGTGTCCCTTTTCCCCTTTTCCCTTTTGCTTTGTAGCCTTTCCGTGTAAGAAGTCGCTGCTGTATAACTAAACACTCGGTCCGGTGAGTCTGCTCAGCAGATCATCAAACTCCAGGCCACACAGAGAGACGAGAAGAGGGAAAAGCAAGGCAAGGACGCAGGTCAGACCGCTCTAAATGCAAAGGTCTTCCCACCACCAAAATGTCTGTCCCGTCAAAACTCGGTTGGTTGGTTTTGCTCTGTGCTTTAATTTTTTTTCCCTACCCTTTTTACTTTACTGCTATAGTTGTTTTGAGACAGGACTTCATGTGGCCCAGATAACCTGGCATTCCTGACCCTCCTGCCTCGCATGCTAAGCACAGGCTCTACAGCTGAGCTACAAGCCCTGGCCCACCACTACCTTTTTGAGCACCAGAGGTAGTGAGGTCTCTCTCTCAGCACCTTCTACTGGCACAGACTTGTTCATGATCAGCGACACGAAGAGATCGTACTTCAGAAGCTGCCTTAGTAAACCTAGGCAGAGGGGTTGAGGGAGGTCAGAAGAGCATCAGCATTCTCAACAGACGGCAGACAGACATCACCTGAGAGACTTGGTCAGTCTCTGTAAACATGAAGTGTGGTTAGAACTCTTAGGCATCAGTTTCCCTCCTGCAGCCCACCTTCCTCCCACAAGGCTGAGGAGAACCTACAAACTAGAAGGCCCAGGAGTCCAGGAATTCAGTAGTGTCCTGGGCTAGTTTCCTATTGCTGCGATAAAACAATGAACAGAAACAACTTGGGGAGGAAAGGCTTATCATCTTATATTTCCATGTCAGAGTCCACCAGTGAGGAAAGTCAGGGCAGGGACTCAAGCAGAGACAGGGCTGGGAACCGTGTAGGAAAGCTGCTTCCTGGCTTGCTCGGCTGGCTTTCTCAACCAGCCCAGGTCCACCAACTCAGGGGCGCCACCGCCGACAGTGGCCATCTGTACCTCTCACAGTGGCCACCTGTAACCACATTTCGAGGGGAGCTGATACCCTCTTCTGGCCTCTGCAGGAGCTTCATGGGTGTGATACATGGACATACAGCCAAGGCTAACACCCACATTACACTAGTGTGCTCTCCCTCCGGCACTGCCCTGTCCCAGGTACCACACTCTGAGGCTGCCTCACTCCTGGTGCCTTTGCCCACGTTACCTCCCCCGCCCCTCCTCCTCCCTCCAACACCCTCTCATACTTCAGGCCTCAGTCTTAGCATCTTTTCCTCTAGGCAGCCTCTCTTGTCCTCTGTCCTCTCATCCCTCCTGCATCTCTCTGTCAGGACACCACACTGTACTCTAGCTGGCCATGGCTGTCCTCCATGTGGCCTGTGAGTTCCTACAGGATAGGAGTTGCTGACTCAAGAGTCCAGCACACAGCCTTGCTCAGAATTAGTACTCCTTGAGTGGCTAGACTGTGTGCACAGACCAGCAGTTCTCAACCTGCAAGTCATGACCCCTTTCACAGGGGTCACATATCAGATATATATCTGCATACGTATATCTGCATAGCATATGTTTGTGTTATGGTTCATAGTTAGTTCTGAAGTATCAATGAAATTATTTTATGTTTGGGAGTCAGCACAACATGAGGAACTGTATTAAAGGATTGTGGTGTTAGGACGGTTGAGACCACTGGCCGAGACTGTGAAAAGAAGCTGTGTTTGACACAGTAGATCATGTTTCCCCGTGGCTCCTCTCAGTCACCTCTCACAGTGTCAGTCCACACTGTCTGAAAAATGAAAGCTGGAGCGGGGGAACAGCCCAACCACAGGCACCGACAGAGATGATAAAATACAGCTCACGACTCAGAAGCCTCCACCATGCTGTGAGCATTCACGTAAGGAGCAAAGCAAGAGACCTGAAGCTCCTAAAACCCTTCAACAGCCAGGCATGGTGGCACAGGTCTGGAAGACAGGGCTGAAGGCAAGCCTAGGTTATATACTGAGACATAGACACACACACACACACACACACACACACACACACAAGCAGGGAACCCAGACTTTACCCTGGAGGCCAGAAGAGGTCAGATTTTTCTGACTAGAGAAGAGACTCTATAGGAGAAAACTGTGTAGTATGACAATTCACATTGGCAGCAAGTTCAGGCAGCGAAGACCCAAAGCAAAAAGACTTCTATTTCCTCCATCTTCTTCTCCCAATCGGCCCTCTCCAATGCAGCAAACCTCTGCCCCACCTGCAACAGCCTTTACTCTCTAACACACTGTCTTACCCAAGCAGTTGATCTGTAGGTCCTTTGTCTGGGCGCTGTCCAAGGTGGAAAGGAAGAGGGCGCACAGCTTCTCCCGGAAATGGCTGGAAAGCATCTCAGCGGCCATGGGCGAGGAGTAGAGCTTCCCATAGAGGTAACAGATGGAAGCCTGTACCCCCTCATTGGGGTAAACCAAGCCCCTCAACAGATGTTCCATCAAATTGCCTGTTCAGAAAACAATCAAAGCCGGGTGTGGTGGCGCACGCATTTAATCCCAGCACTAGGGAGGCAGAGGCAGGCGGATTTCTGAGTTCGAGGCCAGCCTGATCTACAAAGTGAGTTCCAGGTCAGCCAGGGCTACACAGAGAAACCCTGTCTCAAAAACAAAAACAAAAAGGAAAGGAAAAGAAAAGAAAAGAAAACAACCAAGAAGTCTTTTACTGTTTGGTTGGCTTTGGTCTTCCTGCCCCCCCCCACCCCTAAATCAGGGTTTCTCTCAAACACAGAATCTACCTGCCACTGCCACCCGAGTTACGTTTTATTTTTAATGTGTCTGTGGGTGGGTTTGTGCGTGTGAATGCAGATGGCAGGTGCCCATGAAGGACAGAAGAGGGTGCCAGATACAGAACCACAGGCAGTTGTGGATACTAGGAACTGAATGTCAGTCCTCTTAGCCATCAAACCATCTCTCAGCAACAACCAAGAAATGTTACATGAGTTACCGTATAAAACTCCAAACTAGGGCCTAGAGAAATGGCTCAGTGCAAAGAGCACTTACTGCTCTTGCAGAAGACCTGGGTTCAGGTCCCAGCACCCACAACAAGGTGCTCACAACCACTTTATAACTCCAGCTCCCAGGGATATGTCGCTCCCTCAGGCCTTTTTGAGCACCTGTATATTCATGCAGGCATGTATATAAACAAATTGTGACATAGATACGTTTCTTTTAGAAAAATAAAAATCCAAACTATCATGTCAGTGAGATAGTAGTGAATTCCCAAATCACCTACAAGAAATGTTTCCTAAAGACCAAAAGAGAAAGTCAAAACTTAAAGGGTAGGCAGACGGTGGTGGTGTATACTGTTAATACCAGCACATGGGAGGCAGAGGCAGGTAAATCTCTGAGTTTGAGGCCAGCCTGGACTCCAGAGAAAGTTCCAGATTAGCCAGGGCTACAGAGAGAAACCCTGTCTCAAAAACAAACAAACAGGGGCTGAAGAGATGGCTCAGTGGTTAAGAGCATTGACTGTTCTTCCGAAGGTCCTGAGTTCAAATCCCAGTAACCACATGGTGGCTCACAACCATCTATAATGAGCAACCATCTATAATGAGATCCGATGCCCTCTTCTGGTGTGTCTGAACACAGCTACAGTGTACTTATAATAGTAAATAAATCTTTTTTTAAAAAAGTATGAAAAAAAGCAAAAAACAAAACAAACAAAACAAAACAAAGTTAACGGTCAGTCCTCTGGGAAGTATATATTTACATTTCACTGATTTTTTATTTTTTAAAGTGCTTCAAGGTTTGTGAAACCTTGCTCATCCGGGAAAGAAGTTTGCCTGAAAACCTAACAACCTGAGTTTCATCTCTGGATCCCGCAAGGTGGCAGGAGAAAATGACTCCCATGAGATGTTCTCTGAACTCCACAAACTCTCTGTGGCTTGTACCCACACACCTGCACACATACAAACACTCTACATTACATATATAAGATGCAAAGGTGCTCTGAGTCCCAGAGTTAATTCGTCTTTTCACCCAAAAGGAAGGTCGCAATAAGCCCTTAACTCATTTATATTAAAGGGGAGGAAAGAGCCACACATTGCAGTATATGCCTTTAATTCCAGTACTCAGTATACTGAGGGGAAACTGTGAGTTCCAGGCCAGGCTGGACTATGTAGTGAGACCCTGTCTCAACAAAACAACAACGACAACAACGACAAAAAGCCCAAGACCAGAGGCAGCTGGTGCATTGGTTCAAAGTGACCAACATGGGGCACATTCTGCAAATATGAAGAAGAGTTAAGTGACTAGGACGCCCAGGTGGCAATGTGACCAAAGCTGGAAAGGGTAGGAGCCGCCCCCTCCACAGGAAACTCACCGTGCTCCACTACAAGCTCATCCGCCAAACCAGGAATGGCGTCCACCAGCTTGCCAAGGAGAGTCGTGGTGGCCAGGCTGCCTCCCATGGAGGGCAGGTTACACAGCTACAGGAAGTGAACATGTGCCCAGTCAGAATCACAGCTGCCCTCTCTCCCGTGCAGATCTCGCCCTACCCAGGTAGCGCCCATTATGCATGTCTGTCACCGCAGGTAGCCTTAGCTAAGTCTCCCTCTCCTCCATTCACCTGGGAACTGCTGGGGAAAGGGAGCAAGCCAGATTCCTCTCTATGGCCTCAGGTCCTAGCTTAGTACATGGCGGTTACACTGTGTTCATAGTAGCATATTGGGATTGGGGCGTAGCTTGGTGGTTGAGCACTTGCCTAGCATGTTTGAGATCCTGTGTTCAATCTACACACACACACACACACACACACACACACACACACACACACACAGAGCATGTTTTGCCTCTCTAAGAACTAGACACTGGAAGATAAAAGTTGGAACCCTCATAAAGATAAAACACTGACTCTAAATGTATGCACATACATATTTTAGCTACCACTATTGAATATTAACTTTGTGTGGATGGAGTGCTTGGGTTTGAACACAAGACCTCCCTCTGCCTCTAAACTGCACCCTCAGCCTGATGGGCGAATGTCACATGGTTTGAATAAACATAATTTTCCTGATTATGTTAAATGTGAATCTTTTCAGTTTGGTTTTTTTGAGATCTCATCTTGCCCAGGCTAGCCTAAATTCTCTACATAGCTGAGGCTGGGGACTATAGGTTGCACCACCATGCTCGGTTCTTATTGTTACGCATTCTGTGGGACAAGAACTATGTTTTGTGATTTACAGGAAGAGTGGCCTTCTCTACTGCATAGACTCTTCCAGTGGAAAATAAGAATACCACTCCCTTACGTTTGTTGATGAGCCTGGATAAGGTATTGTACATCAGCCAGACTTGGCACTGCACGCCTTTGATCCCAGTACTCAGGAGGCAGAGGTGTGGGATCTCTGAGTTCCAGGCCAACCTGGTCTACTAATAAGATTCTCAAAAAAAGGGAAGAGGGGGTGTTCGCAGCCTTCGCCGCACCGCTGCCTCTCACTTGCCGAGCTCCAGCCGAAGGAGGAGGAGAAGTCCACTGAACTTCTGATCCGCAAGCTCCCCTTTCAGCATCTGGTGCGAGAAATTGCTCAGGACTTCAAAACAGATCTGAGCTTCCAGAGTGCAGCTATTGGTGCTTTGCAGGAGGCAAGTGAGGCCTATCTGGTTGGCCTTTTTGAAGATACCAATCTGTGTGCTGTCCATGCCAAACATGTAACAATTATGCCAAAAGATATCCAGCTAGCACACCGCACACGCGGAGAACGTGCTTAAGAGTCCACTATGAGGGGAAACATTTCATTCTCAAAAATTTTTTATCCGTATTTCTGAATGTTAGATATTTTTTCCATGGGGTCAAAGGTACCTAAGTATACGATTGCGAGTGGAGACATGGGGGACAGAATCCGGCATTGGCGTTTCTCCACGTTCACTTGTGTGTGAATTTTTAATATAAATGCAAGATGTAAAGCATTAATGCAAGCAAAATGCTTCAGTGACCACATTTCAACAGCTCCACTTTATAACAATTATAAATAAACCTGTTAAAATTTTCTGGACAATGCCAGCATTTGGATTTTTTTTTAAATAAGTAAATTTCTTATTGACGGCAACTAAATGGTGTTTGTAGCATTTTTATCACACAGTAGATTCCATCCATTCACTATACTTTTCTAACTGAGTTATCCTACATACAAGTACATGTTTTTAATGTTGTCGGTCTTCTGTGCTGTTCCTGTAAGTTTGCTATTAAAATACATTAAACTATTAAAAAAGGGGGGGAGGGGCTGAGAGATGGCTCAGTGGTTATGAGCACTGACCGCTCTTCCAAGAGACCCATGTTTGTTTCTCAGCACCCACATGGCAGCTCACAACTATCTAGAACTCCAGCTCCAAGGGATCCAACACTGTCCTCTGAGGGCACCAGGCATGCATGCGCTACACAGACATACATGCAGACAAAAAAAAAAAAAAAACCATATGCATAAAATAAAATTTAAATTTAAAGAGATGTTTCATATAAGCTGGGTATAATGCTAGTCTTTGAAACGTTGAGGCAAGAGAATCAAAAGCTTAGTGCCTGGACTATATATGGAGACCCTATCTCAAAAAGAAAAATAAAAAGGAAGAAAAAGACGTTGCATGCAAATCACCTCACAGCCTGTAATATATTGAGCAAGTGATCGAAAAAGATTAATGGCAGCATCGTAATGGATAGCTAATATAATCAGAAATTTAATCTATTAATCACATATAAAATAATTTATGATAATTTAAATACAATGTATAATTAAATATTGCTCTTAATTAGATTAATGTGAACATGTGTCTTCCTAAATAAATATTATAAAATAAATAAAAATAGGGCTGGTGAGATGGCTCAGTAGGTAAGAGCACCCGACTGCTCTTCCGAAGGTCCGAGGTTCAAATCCCAGCAACCACATGGTGGCTCACAACCATCCGTAACGAGATCTGGCGCCCTCTTCTGGAGTGTCTGAAGACAGCTGCAGTGTACTTACATATAATAAAAATAAATAAATCTTTAAAATAAATAAATAGAAAATGATCCTAAGCTGGGCATGGGGGTATGCACCTTTGATCCCACATTCAAAAGGCAGAGGTGGGCAGATCTCCATGAGTTCTAGGCCAGTCAAGGCTACATCTCCAAAACAAAAAGCAGTTTTGATATTATTCCTCAATCTTAGGCATAATACAAAAGATGGTTTAACTGGCTTTTAACATAATAAAGAGAGCATGTTATACACACTGTACAGATTGACTTCAGATACTAATACCAAGTCATACACACAACTCAGAACCAAGCAAAAATACCAAACTCAGACGCGAATCTTTTTTCCTTTATAAATTCATCAAAGAAGACAAAGTTTGGAGCTGAGACAAAAGGATGGACCATCTAGAGACTGCCATATCCAGGGATCCATCCCATAATTAGCCTCCAAACGATGACACCATTGCATACACTAGCAAGCATTTGCTGAAAGGACCCTGATATAGCTGTCTCTTGTGAGACTAGGCCGGGGCCTAGCAAACACATAAGTGACTGGATGCTCACAGTCAGCTATTGGATGGATCACAGGGCCCCCAATGGAGGAGCTAGAGAAAGTATCCAAGGAGCTAAAGAGATCTGCAACCCTGTAGGTGCAATAACATTATGAACTAACCAGTACCCCGGAGCTCTTGACTCTAGCTGCATATGTATCAAAAGATGGCCTAGTCGGCCATCACTGGACAGAGAGGCCCATTGGACTTGCAAACTTTATATGCCCCAGTACAGGGGAACGCCAGGGCCAAAAAGTGGGAATGGGTGGGCAGGGGAGTGGGGGGGGAGGATATGGGGGACTTTTGGGATAGCATTGGAAATGTAATTGAGGAAAATACGTAATAAAAAAATATTTTTTTAAAAAAAGAATAAATCAAAAAAAAAGAAGCAAAAAAAAAAATTCATCAAAGAAATATGTTCTAGGGCTGGAGAGATGGCTCAGTGGTTAAGAGCACTGGCTGCTCTTCCAAAGGTCCTGAGCTCAAATCCCAGCAACCACATGGTGGCTCACAGCCATCTGTAATGGGATCTGACGCCCTCTTCTGGAGTGTCTGAAGTCAGCTACTTACATATAATAAATAAATAAATCTTGAAAGAAAGAAAGAAAGAAAGAGAGAGAGAGAGAGAGAGAGAGAGAGAGAGAGAGAGAGAAAGAAAGAAAGAAAGAAAGAAAGAAAGAAAGAAAGAAAGAAAGAAAGAAGAAAGAAAGAAAGAAGTCGTGTAAATAGAAGTCCCAAGAATGGGGCATGGGATGGCTACACAGAGAAGATGAGGCTTTGTGCACAGAAGTAGAACTCGGGTCTCTGAAAGTGGACATTGTACAGTGTACAGTGTGCTAGATCCTCAGAACCGTATAGACTCTGTCACCAACTGTGGGACCTTCAGCAACTCTCTAGAGTTTAATTTTCCATCTATGCAAAGAGGACCAGCTTAGCTCTGACAGAATCGGGGGGTTCTGAGGGGTCTCGGGACCCCTCAGCTATACACTCACCTCTCTGTGGCACTCATTCATTAGGCAACAGACGGTCTGTTCCATATTCGGCTGAGTAGTGAGCTGGACAAGGACTGAAGAGATGCAACAGCATTACAACCCGGAAGACAACCGCACACCTACTCAAACTACCAGCATGGCAGTAATTTGCTTCTTGCAAATAATATCTCTCCCTCATTAAAGTACATGTACCCATCTTCATTGTTTTATATTAGCATCTCAGGCTACACCCTAGAACCACTGAGGCTTTAAAGAGCTTCAAAAACATACTAATACGGGACTGAGGCATAGTTACGGAGGAGTGACTGCTTATCATGCTTCATATCCTGGATTCAACCCCCAAGGCCACAGAAAAAGAAGGAAGAAAGGAAGGAAGGAAGGAAGGAAGGAAGGAAGGAAGGAAGGAAGGAAGGAAGGAAAGAAGGAAGAAAGAGAGATGAAAATGTTAATATTTCAAGTCCCATTCTAGACCAATTAAGTAAGTGTCTCTAAGCCTGAGTATCTTTATTTTTTATTTATTTATTGTTTGCTTTGAGACAAGGTCTGATGTAGTCCAGGCTGGCCTTGAACCCATTATGTAGGCGAGTTTGATCTTGAACCCTTGGTCTGCCTGGTTCTACCTCCTCATATTCTGGAATTAGAGGCATTTATCACCACATCTGGGCCCACATACTTTATGTGAACAATTCTTAAATATGAAAAAAGTAGGCATATATACGTATATCAAAGTATATTTTATTTAAATTTTCTTATACATGTACTTATTTATATATGTTTGCATTTTAAAACATTTTATATATATTTGTGTGTGTGCGCGTGCGCGCATGCGTGTAGGTTAACCTTTGAGTCAGTTTTCTTCCTCCATTACGTGAGTCCTAGGAATTGAACTCAGGGTATTAGACTTTGATAGCACCTGTCCTTACTCTCTGGGTCATCTCACTGCCCCCCCAAAACATTTTTCTTAATATAAGATGTGAGTATATTGCTGTACATCGATATTGCGGCTTTTCTAATCAGTCTGTACTTTTCAAAAATGATAGCAGATACGTCTCAATAATTGTGCAGCAAAACAGATTTGAAGCTGCGAGATATTATGTTAATAATTAGCACAGGAACTCAACTTATAATTATCTCAAGATAATTATGGTTGTAATGTAATATATAAATAATATGTATAATATATAATATATGGTTATTTATTACATATTATTTATTGTGATAAATAATATGTAAAATATATAAAAACATAAAATATGTAGTAAAAATAATTACATTTTTCTCAAATATAAAGGCGCAAACTCCAAGGAAGAAAAAAAGCAGGCAATAGAAAGTGTTTCAAACCCTGGCTTCTTTTTTTTCTTCTTCTTCTTTAAGATTTGTTATTATATATAAGTACACTGTAGCTGTCTTCAGACGCACCAGAAAAGGGCACCAGATCTCATTATGGGTGGTTGTGAGCCACCATGTGATTGCTGGGACTTGAACTCAGGACCTTCGGAAGAGCAGTCAAGTGCTCCTACCCGCTGAGCCATCTCACCAGCCAAACCCTGGCTTCATAGTAGCTGTACTAAGAGAACTTCAGCAATATACTCACATCTTATACTAAGAAAGAAAAATTTGGGGGGGGGCAGTGAGATGACCCAGAGAGCAGCAGGAAGCGAGCAGGAGCAAGGGAGATGCGGGAGTCCTCCTTGCACCGTTTAACCTCCCTCTAGTGCCTCCCAAGGCATCCTCGGGGCTCTGACAGTGGTCTGGCCATTACACTGGCACCAGCTAAAAGTGAACCGCCGCAAGGGCAGCCATGAGTAAATATCCCCCAGTAAGGCTGGGAATGTGGCTCGCTTGGTGAAATGAATGCCCAGTATACACGAAGCCCTAGGTTCAGTTTTCAGAATCCCATAAAACTGGGTGTGGTGACAATCCCTGTCTATAATCCCAGCATGAGGTGGGATCAGAAGTTCAAAGACATCCTTGGCTATAAATCCAAGGTCAGTGAGGGCTTCACAAAAGCTTGTTTCAAAAAGGGGGTGGAAAGAGGAAGAAAGGAAGGGAGGAAACACAAGAGAGAGGGAGGGAGAAAGAAAGGAAGAAAGAAAGGAAGGGAGGGAGGGAGGAAGGAAGGAAGGAAGGAAAGAAGGAAGAATAAAAAGGAAGCCAGGCGGTGGTGGCGCACACCTTTAATCCCAGCACTTGGGAGGCAGAGGCAGGCAGATTTCTGAGTTCGAGGCCAGCCTGGTCTACAGAGTGAGTTCTAGGACAGCCAGGGATATACAGTGAAACCCTGTCTCGGGCGGGGGGAAAAAAGAATAAAAAAGGAAAGGAAGGAAGAAAGAATAAAAAAGGAAGAAGGAAGGAAAGAGGAAGGAAGGAAGGAAGGAAGGAAGGAAGGAAGGAAGGAGGGAGGGAGGGAGGGAGGGAGGGAGGGAGGGAGGGAGGGAGGGAGGGAGGGAGGGAGGGAGGGAGGGAAGGAAGGAAGGAAGGAAGGAACTTCCTCCAGAAGTCAAAACTTCAAGTAATACATATTTATCCAGATATGTAGCCTGTACAGAGATGGTCAGAAATGACACCAATCCCATTGATTTATGGGATGCTACCGATCACATTGATTTATGGGACGTTCACAAACTTGGGAAAGACAAAATAAGTCAATCAGCTGACAGGCAAGCAGTGGGGTGGGGCACCTTCAGAACGGGAACAACTGTCACATGAATGTTTCCTGAGGAGCATCTGCTACAAAGGAGGCTCTGAACACTCAAGGGGACAGAATGGCATGTGGGCATCCATCCTCCCCTTTCCTGAACCACCCGGGGTTCGTTTAATAGACACATTTACAGTGTGGTTGTGGTGGAAGACTTGGAGGCTATGTATGGGCTAAACATGGACTTCTCCTCCTGAAGGCTGAACTCGTTACTGTTAGGACCGAATGCCTAACCCACCAAGCACGGGGGATCTCTATACGTCGAGGCCGGCCATGGCTATGTAGAGAGACCCTGTCTCAAAAAGCCAAGTAAACAAACAAACAAACAAACAAATGACTAGAGAGAGGACTAAGCAATTAGGAGCTCTTATTACTCTTCCAGAGAACCAGAGTTTGGTACCACCAACACCGGAGAACTCACAACCATCTAGAACTCCAGCTCCTGAAAGCATAGGGCACATACATGCACACACAAATAATGTTTTAAAACGAGAAACACTGAATTTTAAAATTTTAGAAGAAATTTATATGAAATATATTTTTTGAAAATAATTGTGTTGCTGAAATATTGTATGTTTGGCTTGCGTTTCTTTTAATGTATATGAGTAACTGATTGCATGTATGTAATATGTTCCACATGCATCCCTAGGGCCTGCAGAGGTCAGAAGAGGCCACTCGAGTCTCTGGAACTGGAATTAAATTTCTTCTACAATTTTATTTTTTTATTATTTTTTATTATTTTGTTTTTCAAGACAGGGTTTCTCTGTGTAGCCCTGGCTGTCCTGGAACTCACTCTGTAGACCAGGCTGGCCTTGAACTCAGAAATCAGCCTGCCTCTGCCTCCCAAGTGCTGGGATTAAAGGTGTGCACCACTATGCCCGGCTTCTTCTAAAATTTTAAATGGTTGTGAATCATTACTAGGTGCTGGAACTGATCCCAAATTCTCTGCATGGGCAATATGGGCACTTAATCCCTAAGCTATCTCTCCAGCCCAGTTTCTTTGTCTGTTGGCTTCAAACTTGGTAGGTAGCCAAGATTGGCCTTGAACTCCTGATCCTTCTGCCTCCACCTCCCAAATCCTGAGATTATAGCCATGAGCACCACACATGGCTCAAAAACAAAAAGTGTTTGTTGACAATGCCTTGTTTGTTTGCTTGTTTCTAAAGATTTGTTTATTTATTTATTGTATATAAGCACACCGTTGCTGTCTTCAGACACACCAGAAGAGGACATCGGATCCCATTACAGATGGTTGTAAGCCACCTTGTGGGTGCTGGGAATTGAACTCAAGACCTCTGGAAAAACAGTCAGTGTTCTTAATCACTAAGCCATCTCTCCAGCTACCTTTCTTTTCTTTTTTAAAGACAGGGCCTCTCTATGTATTCCTGGCTGTCCTGAAACTCAATATGTAGACCAGGCTGGCCTCCAACTCACAGACATCCTCCTGCCTCTGCCACAGAATGCTGGGATTCACGGCACACGCCTCTATGCCCAGCCCATCATCCATTCCTCATCGCTCATCGACCCCCACTAATTTACCAACCAGTGTCCTCTGCAGACTGTAAACTCCTAGTGAGCCTGGCCACATCCTAGCATCTACATACCCCTAATGCTTAACGCAGTACTTAGCAAAGAGGTGATGCCTGAGAAGAAACAGAATCAGTTATCAACTCATTGAGCTCCCTCCTACGTTCCTAAGTGGGCAATTTCACTAACACCTCAGTAGCCAGGGCTACAATTCAGGCTGACAGTCCCCAGTTTGAATGGTAGGTACACAGCTTCAGCAGGAACACTTACCTTCAATACAGAGGTCTGCCATACTCCCATCTTCCACACTGTTTAACAGTCCTTGGAGCAGAGGGAGGCAAGAATAGGATGATTAGCAGTGCGGTCTCAGTGCATACAGTTTTACAAAGGCAAGGATAATTCTAAACCCAGCCGTTTGAAACACTGCCCTTGCTCAGTTCTGATCTCAACCACACCTAGAGTTCTCAGCGTTCAGTCTAACTTTTAAATGATGACAGTTTTAAATGATGAGAGTTCACGGCAAGCAGACTGTATGCCCTGGAGTCTGTGACCCATCTAGGGTTAACAATACATTTGGCAGTCTTGGTTTTCTCCTAAGGTCATCCTGGCTCCCACTGGTCAGCAGTTGGTAAACCTGGAAAGCCTCCACATGGAGGAGCACTCAGAGCATGTTATCCATCCTCCCTACGAGGTTATCCATCCTCCCCACTAGGGCGAGGCCCACTATACACTGTAATCAAAGAGGGAGCCACCTCACTTTATACCTGAAGAAATTAAGGAAGGAGAAGGACAATGACTTGATTGGTATCACAACCAAGGCGAGCCGACTCCATTCCAGGCCTTTCCACCTTCACTAGCCTCTTAGAGCTGATAAGGGCAGTTACCATAAAATGATTCATGCAGCTTAGAAAGGGGAGGGGGCCCATATTGCTATGATTATAACCAAACAACTTGTTAGTAAACTGCCTCAGTGATACAAGACATCTAAGTCATCTTTCCAAGTCCTCCCGGGTTAAAACCTACGCTCCGCCGCGCACGCACGCGCACAGTTCACGCCAGTTCCCCCTTTGGATCTCACCAAAAAGCACGCGTACAAAATGGATGCAGACTCTCTGGTCCTGAGCTACCAGCTGAGTGACCAAGGAGGTGTGCCTCACCAGCGCATCTTGGAAGCAGAACACCACATGTTTCTTGCGCACCAGCTTTGAGTGAATGAAGAGAAACTTTCAACAGTAACCAAGGCAGGCTCACTCTGAACCCAAACTGTAGTTCCCAAATATAACAAGAGTACTAGCACAGTCACTCTAAACTGTGAGCCAGCCATCCTCCCTGCGGGGAGGATAGACACCATTTATACCAGGAGATTCGTGCATTTGTACAGACGTATACAGAAACTGACTTTGTAGTTTACATTTACATAGCACTGTGTTTACAAATCACTCTTTTTCACCTATACGTTTGGAGGAGGGACACTTTTTTTTTTGTCCCATGTATGTAGCCCAGGCTGGCCTCAAACTCACTATGTAGTTGAGCCTGGCTTTGAATTAATCACCCTGCCTCTATCTCCTAAGTGTGTGACACCAACACATTTCAGCCCAAGAAGCTGGCAATACAATCAAAACCAGGAATGATCTTGGGAACCCTTCATGAGCCTCAGCCGTAGGCAGAGAACACATATCCTTCCATTCAGGGTAAGCACAGACCCTCACACTGGTCAGTCTCCAGTACGGTCTCTGCAAAAATGTTCAAGACAGAATCAGATCAAAAAGAGAGAGGGGGCTGGGCAGTGGTGGCGCAGCCTTTAATCCCAGCACTTGGGAGGCAGAGGCAGGCAGATTTCTGAGTTCGAGGCCAGCCTGGTCTACAGAGTGATTTCCAGGACAGCCAGGGGTACACAAAGAAACCCTGTCTAGAAAAATAAATAAATAAATAAATAAACAAACAAACAAACAAGAGAGAAGGGACCAGTAGGCATGGTAATGTGAGCCTCTAATCCCAGCATTCGGGAGGCAGAGGCAGGTGGATCTCTGTGAGGCCAAGGCTACTCTGGGATAGCTATCTAGTGAGATCTCCAAACAAGCAACTCTGCTAAGGCAAATGTAGAGAATTCTGTTTATCAAAAATGACTTCCCATGCACCCCACTTCTGCCTGCCAGGAACCTCTGCCTGTCATTCCCGACATCACAAAGACTAAAAACAGTCTCCTCCTTCCCTGCCCACTCACTAGAGCTAAAAGGGAGTGGAGCAGAGGAGCTGAGCTGGGGCTCAATACCTAGAGATGGAGGAAAGCAAACAGAAGGGTTGGTGGGGAGCAGGGAACAGAGAGTGGAGTGTGCGGCTCTGAGCCCTGGAGGTATCCCGGGGCTCCTCTAGACTCTGCACCTAGGGACAGGCTCACTAGAGACTCAGCAGGCGACAGGCAGAGACGCAGGAGGGTAGGGCGAAGAGGATAGGGTGGGGGGCAGCAATGGCCGCGGCGGCTGGGAGAAGGGCGAGCCTGAGGAAGCGGGGTCCGGTTTGGGCTTCATTTCAGGAAAAGAGTGCCTGGTTCAGAGAAGCTGGCTTGCTGAGGAGGGTGAGGGAAATGGCCGCGCCAGGTCCTTGAGGAGGAGGGAGGGTTTAGGTCGCACCGACACTCCGGGCTCCGGCAGCAGTTCCAACGCGCAGGCCATGCAGACGTGAGGGGACACGGGCAGCAGCCAGCGCGGATCGTGCCGGTGATGAGTCCTCTCCAGGAGCAGCGCCGCTTCTTCATCTCTCCCAAACGCAGGATGGTCAGCAGCCGTCATCTGCCCCGCGGCCACCTCCTCGCCCGCCCTCAGGCTCTGCAGCGCAGGGTTTCCCGCGCCGCTTCTGCGCAAGCGCAGTGGGAAGAGCGCTCCGAGCGCACGTGGAGGAGCGCGAGCCTCCTGCACCCGGACGACGTTGCAGCCAGCGGGCGAGCAGCCACTGCAAGGCAAGGTGTTGGAGGCTAGAACTGTGGATTGTGTGCAACTAAACCCAAAAGGACTGTGCGTGGACCTCATCGGGAATGTGTGCTCAAAGCGTTTATAAAGTAGCTGTCAGATTTAATAAAGAAAAAAAAAGGTTGCTATTATTTGCTTTTTTTGACTAATTTTTTTTAATGTATTGAGTGTTAACCTGTGTGTAGGTATGTACACCATGTGAGTGCCTGGTGTCTGCAGAGGTCAGAAGAGGGAGTCAGATCCCCTGGAGCTAGCGTTGGGGAGGCTTAGAGTCACCATTTGGGTGCTGGGAACTAAAACCAAGTCCTCTGCAAGAACAAGCCATCTCTCCCTTCTGTTTATTTTAAGTTAGGTTCTAGCCAGGCATGGTGGCACATGGCTTTAATCCCAGCACTTGAAAGGAAGAGGCTGAGTTCGAGGCCAGCCTGGTCTACAGAGTGAGTTCTAGGACAGCCAGGGCTACACAGAGAAACCCTGTCTCAAAAAAAAAAAAAAAAAAAGAGTTAGGTTCTGATGTAGTTCAGGCTGGTCTCAAACAAGATATTCTGCTGAGGATGACTTTAAATTCCTGATTCTCCCAAGACTGAGACAGGACTGCTCCATCATTTCCGCTGTACCCCAACTGTTGGGAGTCAATAGTGCCCAAATCACATTCAAGGAGCCAGCGTGTTACACCAGGCACCAGCACCAGAAGGTAGAGATCACTGGAAACTGTTTTACACACTTACCACAGTGTAGAGGTAGAGAGATGTTATAGGAACATTCTGCAGGCGATGGTGGAAAAAACAAACAGAACATATATTAAAACTTAACTGGGTGACAGGATTTTGGGAGTTTTTTGTTTTTATCAGATAAACTGGGGTGCATCTTGCCTTCCTGTTGGGGTGCCTGGCCCCATGCCATGGCCAGCATGCCTGCTCGGGGGAGGCAAACCACAGTCTGTAACGAGGGTCCTCAGCGGGATGGAGGCTGATATCTGTGGTTCCCAGTCTCCTGTGTACCTAGGCGCCACTGGGATACTGATGGGGGTCCTTTATCCAAGCTCCCCTTAGGGCACGCCAGGCAGGAACTGGAAGGCAGAGCCCAGGTCCGGGGTAGAACTCGGTTTGGTCCCAAGTGAGTTCAGGGAGAGTTGGGAGGAGCTGGGAGAGAGAAGGCCGTCTCCAGGAGATTTCAGCTCTTTATGACAAGGCCTCCCCTCCACAGCAATCCCTGACGAAGAGTTGGTTTGTTTTGTCCTTGCTCAAACTGCTTTAATGGTGGATGTGAACGCATACACCCTATTCAAGGTGAACCAGGGATTAAATCCCTTTTCTGGGAAGGAATGCCCAGAAAAGGACCTATCCAGGTACCTTATAAGCATGGAGCACTCCAGGTTTTTATGCTAAGAGACTAACTGCCATGGCCTTCAATAGTCTGTCTTGGTTACTTGTTCCAGAGCAGAGAGCAGGCAATGAGTGGCCTCATCCTTCTGGCTCTCAATTCCAGGGTCTGGGCTCACTCATCCTTACCAGTTCTTCTGTCTGGTGGCGCCGTCCACTTGCCCCACAGGTAGAGGACTCAGTACACTTGAGAATGACCTTGAATTCCTGAGCCTCACGACTCTACCTCCCAAATGGCTGAAATTACGTTTTCTACGTGACCTTTGGTCAACACATACGGCTTTTTATAAGGAACCAAGCAAGTAGAGGCTAAAGATAGCTCAGCGGTACAGCACTCGCTTAGCACTCACAAGGCAGAAGCGCCATAAGATTTCCTCTGAAGATTCACACTTACCGGAATGTGCCCATAGTGAGCTAATACAACAAATAATTGTGGTGGGCGATATTATAGAACTGAGGCAGTGTGGATTGGATTTTCCATGAAGTTGGTTTACGGGCAGCAAAACTCCAAAACTGAACACCCCTTGCCTCCCCCACTTTCCAAAGACAGGGTTCTCACTATGTAGTCCTGGCTGGCCTAGCATTCACTATGTAAGTCAGGCTGGCGTGGAACTCAGAGATCTGTTTCAGCTACTCCTACAGGTCATTCTGTCCCAGGTAGCAAGTGCGGTCTTGCTTAGCTAACAGGCAGCACAAGCTTTAACTAAGTCACTCAATAACTCGTCAAGTCACTTAGGATTGGTCCTTTCTATCTGACTCTCTACCATAGAACCATGTGCTTATAGGAGTCCACAGAGACCAGAAGAGGCATCAAGTGCCCCAGAACTAGTTACTGACAGCTATGAGCTCCTGATATAGATTATGCTGGCCTCGAACTCACAAAGATCTACTTGCCTCTGGGTACCCTGTGCTGAAATAGAAGACATGCGCCACCATTCCTGGCTCTGTGACTTTTTTTTTTTTTAAATAACTCCTTGATTCCAGTTGATACTGCCCATATATGGTACGGGGCCATCCACTAGAGAATGCCTGACCTATCAGGAGTTACACCTTAAAGAAAACTGACTCGCCCCTCCCATGGAAGTCATCAAGTACCCACAGCCCCTCAGGAACAGAGGGATCCAGGAATGCCTTCCCACCCCATGCTAGAATGTACTCTGGCTTGATCTTGCACAGCTCTTGTACAGGCAACCACAGCTGCTGTGAGTCTGAGTATAGTATCCTGTCGGGTCCAGAAAAACACCTTTCTGTCTGGTCCTTCTCAATTTCTGGTCTTAAAATCTTTGTCTCCTCTTGCTCAATGGTTTCTCAGCCTTTGAAAACCTCCCTTTTTTGTAATAATGAGTCTGGATAATAGTGTATGTGATGGTTTGTATAAACTCATTCCAGGGAGTGGCACTATTAGAAGGTGTGGCCCTGTTAGAGTAGGTGTGTCACTGTGGATGTGGGCTTCAAGACCCTCATCCCAGCTGCTTGGAAGTCAGTATTCTGCTAGCAGCTTTAGATGAAGATGTAAAACTCTCAGCTCCTCCTGCGCCATGCCGGCCTGGATGCTGCTATGCTCCCACCTTGTTGATAATGGACTGGACCTCTGAACCTGTAAGCCAGCCCCAATTAAATGTTGTCCTTTGTAAGATTTGCATTGGCCATGGTGTCTGTTCCCAGCAGTAAAACTCTAAAACGGTGTGTCATGAAGAACACTAACCAACCCTCCAGACAACTGGGGCTGAGTATCATAGTTCAATCAGGATTAGTTTGGGAATCGAGCAAGACAAAGGCATGAGAAAAAAAAAAAACTACAGTGTGATCTATCAAGAGGAGTTGGGAGCCTGGGAGAAAGGGACTGAGAAAGTAAGGGTTGGTAGTAGATGAGACTGGATTGCCCTATATTCTGCTAACCTTCAAAACTACAGTGTAGAAGTGGCTATGCTGTCCACAGAGGACCCAAATCCCAAAAGAGAACAATCAGACAACATAGCAAAGGAATCTGCAATCCTGCAGGATCCAAATAACCAATTTTATTAGAGGCTGTGAGACTAAGCAGGTCCGCTGCATGCCTTCTCTGGCGTGTCCTAAGGACTCTGGGCTTGTGGCCTACTTTTTAAGGCCATACTGTCTGAGAAAATATCTCAAGTGCCTCATAAAACCAAACTTTTGTGAGACGGCTGGATTGTGGGGTGTCCCCACTGAGTTCCCAGGGGTCTCGTATTCCTGGTAGCTCTCTATCCTAGAAACAGTTACTCCTGGTGGCCCCAGGTCCTTCTCTAAGGCAGTGGGGAATCGGCTGCGGTTCTCATCTGTATATGGAGCCCCCACTTTGTTAAGTGGAGTAGGATTCCCTGGGGTGAGAAAGGGGGTTGAGTGCTGGGGCTTAGCCAGCTGTGTCGACGACGCCATCTTGCTCCAGACGGTCATGCTCAGTCTGGCTGCCGCGGAGTGGATACTCCCTTTCAAGCTGGATGTATGTGCAGAACTGGCTCGTTTTCTGTCTTCTGAGGGTCTCACACTTCCACTTTTTCCGCCCGTGGGCTGCAGACACTTGTTTGCAGAGAGCCCGGAGGCTTCCCTTGGTTCACGTTCCTTTTTCAGGTGGTTGCAGCCTCCTGGACTAGATGAGGCCTTCGCTCTGCTGGAAGTCTTCTCTTCTACATGGGAGACTCCAGGCCTAACCATTTCTCTGCTTCTGCTGTTCTCAATGGAAAACTCTGGGACTCCTCTTGGGTTGTGCCAGCTCCTAGACTCTACTGCTGGCCTGGGAATCTTGGGAGCAGGGATCTTGGCCTTAGGGGCCTCTTCCTGGATCTGTGGTTCTCTTGCTCCCCCTGGTGGTCTTATTCTCCTGGGTTTCTTAGGTGGAATAGAGCTGCCCGTTGGCTCCGGCTTGGTTGGTCTACGCTTCTCTACAGCCTGGACTTGGGTACAAAGTTTCGAACTTTTTTTTTCAAGAACTGGACGGCTTTGAGTCCCGACTGGAGACTCAAGGCCTAACAGGGATGCCTGAGACTCACAATGTCGTCCCTGCTGCCTTTGGCGTTCCCGGTCCGTGCGTGATCCAGGCAGCTTCCCTCCAGCCGGCGGCAAGGAGCAAGATTCTAAGAAGTGAAAAAGCAAGTACGACTCTAGGATGCGTCGAGGGAGGCCCCACCTCAGATGTGCAATCCTCCTCTTCATGAGCGACTCCAGGAGCAGATGCTTGCTCTTCTTGAGGGCTGGCCATTTGTGAAGGGTTTTGAGAGCTACTGGTACGAATGCTACAGCAGGAACAGCTTGAGACACTTGGGGACAGAGGAGAGAGGGAAAGACAGAGGATGCCTGAGACTGTGGATAGGGGTCCTGGCAGGTCGGGCTGGAAGCCTTCCCTAGGTCCACCCTTTTGTCCCTTTCTTGTCTTCTTTGAGATCCAGGTTGGGCCCTCTGGGTTCTTTCACTGACTTCACATCTGTGCTTCCGGGCAGGAGCTCTGCCCTGGCAACTTAGATGTTCTTCAGAACAGGGAGCAGAGTCGACACCATTTCCAGCCATTGGTTGCTTGTGTCTGGGGGTTCCATATCCGGAAGTGAGAGAAGCCAGCTGAGCCGAGCTGCACTTCTGCCTTGTGGGCCCCACTTTCCCAGAAGAGTCATTTGGGGGACTGGGCCTGACAGCATCCTTCCTGCCCACCCGGCCCTTGCCTCCTCTCCCGGATGGATGAGACAGTTTAGAGCCCTCAGCTCTGCGTTTTCTCTGGACCCCGACATCCTGGATTTCTGTAGCAGTGTCTCTACGCTTGCTCTGGTTTCTTTGCCCCCGTGTCTGACTCTTTTCATCGGTTTCATACGCAGACTGTCTCTGGTCCTCTCCCACAGAGGCTCGGGTGTCTGAGCTATCGTCTCCCGTGAAACATAGTGGGTTTCTCTTCCCTTGTTTTTGAATTTCCGCATCATTCCCATCTCTAAAGTTCTCCTGGTTCTTCCACTCTAACTGGTAGGTCTTTCCATCAACTTCACCTAACCGTCTCTGATCCTTTCTCCTGGCCCGCTGCAGCTTTCTACAATCCTCTCTTGCACCCTCTCCCCAGTTTTTCTTCTCCGATGCCCCATTTCCTGAAGTGCTCTCTCCTTTAGCCTGTTCCCCGATCTCTCCAGCTTCAGCCAGCTGTCCCTGGCTCTCGCTCTCAGGTCTCTGGGTCTTTACGTCATTATTTCCAGGTTCTGTCTTGTTTCTCTGCTCCGGGGCCCGAGCTTCTGTTGCAACCTCGCTGCCCATCTCCTTCTGGTTCTCTAATTCGGATGAATGGGTGTTTGTACCCACATCACCTAACGGGCTCTGGCTTTCTTCCATGGCTGCCTTGGTCTCTGTACCTTTCTCCCCTCCGGCTCCTCTCACGATTCTCGTCCCTTCTGTGCGGTCCTCACCCTCAGCCTCCTCAGCTTCCTCGTACCCTGTCCCATGGGTCATATCACCTTTCTTGCTTGTTAGCTCCGCCCAGTTCCCTGCCTCAGATGTCTGGTTATTTATATGATCGTTGCCTCTAATTTCTGATTCTAATTTCTGATTCTTCCGTTTTGGTCCGTGAATCATTTTATGGGATTCATTTCCTAACTGACCCTGATTTTCTTCCCCAAGTTTCTGGGTCTGTGCTTCATCTGTGCTGTTAGCCCCTCTCAGGTTTCTCTTCCCTTGTGCCAGAGCATCCGTTCCATTTTCCTCTTCAGTCTTTTCCTCTTCCTGGCTCAGTACTGTGCAAGTCTCCATGTCAGGTTGACTGGATCGAGCCTGCTCCTCGGCCTCGGGTGTCACCTGGTTTGCTGCACCAGCATCCCCACCCTCTCTTTGGTCACTTTCCAGTGTTGAGATGTCTACAGTATATTCTCCTCTGACCTGGCTCTGGTCTCCGCAGCATGGTATCATGAGTCCTCTGTCCACTGCGATCAGCCTGAGGCTCTGGCTGCCCCAGCATAGTGCCTGGATCACCACCCAGTCCTCTTCTCTTACCTCCCTGAGCTTCCTCAAGCCCAGTTCAACTTCCTGTCTTGACAGATTCCGGTTCTCTCCCTTAGATGCTTGGATCTTCGTGTCGTTCTCACTGCTGCTTTGTCCTCCACGCTCCCCAGCCTGGGTCTCCCACCCCAGGGCCTGGGTCTTTTCATTGTCCTGTTTGAATTCTCCTGGATTCTCCCTTCCAGATGTCTCGATTTTCACACCATCTCCACTTCTGATCTGATCCTCGTTCCTTCCTTCCTCCACCTCAGTTTCTGTACCAGTATTGCCTCCAATCTGGTCTTGTGTCCCCCACTTTAGCACTTGGGAATTCTCAGCAGCCTTACTTCCTGTCCAGTCCTGAGTTTCCAATCCTTGGGCCTCGACCTCAGCCTCTTCCTTCCCTCTGGCTTCTTTCTCATTCGTCCCCAGTGCTGGAGTCTCCACAGCATCCTCCTGGCCAACCCATGCTGGTATTTGAGTTGCTATGTCAGTTTTACATCTGAACTCTTCTTGGTTCTCTCCTATGTGAGACTGGGAAGAAGGGCTCTCCTCTCCAGGCTCCCTCTGGAGTTTCTCAGTTTGTTCTCTCTCTGCAGTCCTCACCTGGGTTTGCCTCTCCCACTCTGACACTGAGATCTCGCTGTCAGTTTCCCTTCTTTCTTGCCTCTGGTCTCTGTACCCCAGGGCTTTAGCCTGTTCATCCTCCTCCACTCCAGAGTCTATTGGGCGGAAGGCTCCAGATGCTCGTATCTCCTGAGCATCTTCCCCCCTGCTCTTTCTCTTGTTTAGATATTGCAGAGTAACTTCATTGCATTCTCTGCCTACTGTCTTGGTTTGACCCCATGGTACTAAGGGACCTTGTGAGTGCTCCAAGCACTCCTTGGTGGACATTTCCAATTGTTGGCTAAGAGGATCGGGCAGAAACTCTCTGAGGCAGAAGTTTAGACTCTGAGCTGGAGGGAAGTTTGGAAGAGAGAAGGCTAGAGTTGTGGAGGTGTACGTCATGCTAACAGGCTCTGGCGGCACCAACGTATGAGAAGGATCCAGCAGCTGCTCCGTTCTTTGGCATATAGGCAGGGATGGGCGGGCCTGGCTATCTCTGGGATGCCAGGATAACTGCCATGCTTCCCAAGAACTGTCCTGAGGGAGAAGACAAGCATTTGAAAAGGAAGAGGTACAAAAAATGGGCTCAGTAGAGGTATGGATATCCCAAGGCAGGTCTTGACACGGCTTCTGCAGAGACAGCAGATACTGGGTGTCCCACTGTTGTCCGACAGTCTTCTGGTATCCCCACCGCCGCTTCTGCATCCACTGTTGGATGTGAACATCCAGGCCCCTGTTTTTTCCATGAGTAAAGAATTCAGGAATCATCCCAACAAACGTGTCCTGGGGGGCAGACCACACTGTCCGTCTCTGTGGTGGCACCTGTGAAGTAAGTAAGAGCTGAAAAGCAGAGTTCTGCACACAATTTATCTCCCACATTCCCCCACGGATATGACCAAATGTCCCACTCTCCCTTAGCACCTGTGCTAAGAAAAGGGGTCAACCACCCCGCAAGCAGACGTCATTCATTCCCTCCGGAAATACTGAGGATATGCTGAGCCCGGAACTGTTCTGTGTGCTGGGACCACTGTGAACAAGACAAAGTCCCTGCTGGGAGCAATGTTGTAGACATAGAAAAGATAGTAACCAAATGTGTATCAATTAGGCTAAGGCTGTAGCTTAATTCATAGAGTATTCACCTAGCATGGAAACAATCCACTCTAATAGTCTCTGCGCTCAGAAAGTAGACCGAGGAGGGTTGGAAGGTCAAGGTCATCTTTGGCTACATAGCAAGTTAGAGGCTAACCTAGGTTATATGACACCCTGTCTTAAATAAAAGAAAATCCTGGTGAGTTCCTCCAAAAGCATTTGAATGGAAATAAATGCTAATGAAGAACTGGAGTTAACTCCACTGGACAAAAGAGTCAAGAAAATCAGAGGAGATGACGCGTGTCTGGAAAACTGACACAGGGTCAGGACGGGTGACAGGAGTAGTATAGGCAGAGGAGACATTAAATATGAAGACCCTAAGAACAGAGCAACCAAGACCATGTCCACAGGTACAGCAAGGAAGCCCAGGCGAGAGCTTGATATTGTTCAATGCGTAGCAAGACGTCTAGCTTGTGAGGAGGCCCTGGGCTCTACTCCCACCCTTAAAAAACAGAGAAGAGGACGAGGGGAACAAGGAAAAAGGAGAGAGAAAAGAGGAGGAAGAGAAGCAAAAGGAGGAGGAGTAAGAGGAGGAGGGGAACAAGGAAGAAAGTGAGAGAAAAGAGGAGAAGGAAGAGCAGGAGAGTGCTCATATGATCAGAATGGAGCCAAGAACAAGAAGAGAGGAAGACTAGGTCTGAGAGAAGTACATGCTATATCCTATCAGGCTGTGGAATTGAGGCAGGAGTTTTGGTAGGGAGTGGACTCCCAGAAGCCACTACATGGTCTAATGTAGCAAAGAGCTTTAATCTGTTCTTAAAGTCTGCCTGGCTCACACGCACGGTTTGACTTAAGCTCTGCGTAGAATACTTGCCAGGTGATTTCACATAGGTCTGTGTTTATCTAGGAGTCAGTCACGAATGCACATCTGGGGGCTTTGGGGAATTGTTTTCACTGCTGGAATTTGAACCCAGAGTGTTCTAGTGCTTAGATTTGGTCTGGGTTTTTGAGGGATGGTTCTTTTGTTTGGTTGTTTGTTTGTTTGTTTGTTTGGTTGGTTGGTTGGTTAGCAGGTTGGTTGGTTGGTTGGTGAGTTTGTTGGGTGGGTGGGTGGGTGGTTGGTTGGTTGGCATGAAGCTGTGGGGCAAACCTTGAGACAGTCTCATTCTAGTGCTCCTCCTGAGCACTGCTCTGAGTCCCGGGTTGCTGGGATTACAGGCATAAGCCACCATACCCAGGTTTCTTTTTTCTTTATCTTTTCGTCCTGGCTGTCCTGGAATATATTATATAGACTAATCTGTCCTTAAATTCACAGAGATCTGCCTGCCTCTGCCTCTTGAATGTTGGAATCAAAGGGGTGCACCCCACATGCAGCCTTATGCCCAGTTTTCACGGCTAGTGTTTAAAGCCAAGGCCTTATACATACTAGACATCCTATCATGAAGCAACACTCCTGACTTGGTGATCTGTTTGCTCTTTAACTTTCCTTTTATATTGTTTGAAACAGTTATCTAGCCCTGGCTGGCTGGTAACTAGACCAGGATGACTTCAAAGGGACAATCCCCCTGCCTCTGCTTCCTGAATGTTTGGGATTACAAGCTTGCACCATCCTTGTCCTTCTTTTTCTATATATAATGAGCACACACCACCACAAGCTTGGGTGTACATACTGTGGCTTAGGTGTGGGGATCACAGGACAATTTGTGGGAATTTCTTTCTACCATGTGGGTTCGGGGGATGATAGTCGGGTCATCAGGCTTGGCAGCAGTCAGTCATATCCACTGAGCCATCTTGATAGCCCCTGATGGTGTTTCTTAATCTGAGTGCTCCACATGGGTGTGCTTGGCTTATAGAAGTTCACTGATTTATACACTTGTAATTTGTGTGTACATCTTATACTTTTTAAAAGGAAAAAGGAAGGTTATACCAGTCAGAAGCAGACAGCTGTTACCACAATCCAGAGCTACATGATGGCGGCTCTGCCCAGGTGGTAGAGTAAGGTTTCCAGAAGCCATCAGATATGAGATATGGTTTTCAAGTAGGGTTCCTAAAACTTGCAAGCAGGTTGAGTTTATGGAGTGAGGAAGAGTTGCGTCTAGAGTGAGTCCTGGGTTTAAGGCATGGACAGTGCTTATACAGAGCAGTCCATGCTCTCTAGTTCACCTCTAATACACAAGACACAGAACACAGTCCATGCAGCAAGTGGCTAACGTTCATGATGCTAAGGAGGCGACCTCCTTTACCTTGGTGACATTCCTCTTTCTGGTCCTGGAGAACTGGTGCCAATACTGTTGGATCTGCCAGATCAGAAAGAGGCAGGAGACAAGCAGATTGCCACAGCACCGGGGATCCTTGCAGCTTTGATCCTGGGACAGTAGACCCCTCACTGGCTCCCATTCAGGGCCCTGGAATGGACCTACCACAGCACAGGCTCCCAGAAGTGGTAACAACATGGCAAAGCTTAGGTCAGGTAGATGGTGTTTTGGGGAGTGAAGAGGAAACACAGGCTGATGTAGCTGGCTCAGTAAGTTTGGGGTGGGGTACTCCTTACTTCATAATGCCTCTGTCACTGAGGCCATCTCACAAAGGAGCCTGATGGTGCACTTGCAGCTCTAGCTAGCAGGCCCTTGGTGGAGAAAGCCCCTTCCAGGAGCTCCAACCTGGTGTGTTTTGCCTCCATGGGGTCAAATGGCTAGATAGCAGGTTGGATACAAACCAGGCCTGTTCAGCTTGCCCTGACCTTGGCTCAAACTTACTCCCAGGACAGTGAGGGAAGTCTCATCCATGACTCAGGGCCATAAATCTCTGCCCAAGTAGTGACTGATAAATAGGTTAGGATGGTCTCTTGGCCCATCAAGAAATCGAAGAACACATACCAGACTTTGAGTCTAAAGGAGCTCAGAAGCTTCTAGAAGGGATTCTAGAAAGCCTACCTCATTGGGGGGTGGTTAGGTGCATGTAGAAAGTAGGAATAGGGGCTGGAGAGATGGCTCAGCCATTAAAGGCTCGGCTCACAACCAGAAATATAACAAAGTAGGAATAGTTTCTAGTCTGTGTCATTAAAGGAGAACTATCATTGGCAACAATTATATTAATTTTTTGTTATTGTTTCTATTACTTGACTTCGAGAGAGGATTTTTTTTTTATAAAGTCCAGGCTATCTTTTTGTTTGTTTGTTTTTCAAGACAGGGTTTCTCTGTGTATCCCTGGCTGTCCTGGAACTCACTCTGCAAACCAGGCTGGCCTCAGACTCAGAAATCTGCCTGCCTTTGCCTCCTGAGTGCTGGAATTAAAGAAAGGCATGCGCCACCACACCCAGCAGCCCAGGCTACCTTAAAACTCACATTGATCCATCTTAGCCTGAGTTTTTATAGACATTCACTCCCACACTGCTGATTAAATAACAAAAAAAAATTTTTTTTTGAGATAGGGTATCTCTCTGTACCCCTAGCTGGGTATGTTCTCAGCTTGTTCTCACTATGTAAAACACAATGGTCTTGAACTCATAATAATCTGCCTCCCTCTGCAGTGTGGGGTTGAAAGGCATGCACACCATATCCTGTCTGAATAAGGTAGTAAGAGGACCGTGGGAGCAAAATTACATAGGCCAGGCTCCATCACATCACATGAGGTTCCGGAAGAACTGTTTCTCCAAATCACTCACTCTCCTCTCCCCTCCCCTAGTTTCGCTTTTCTGAGATTTCTGGAGGAATCATGATATAGCCCAGGCTGACTCAACAATCCTGCTGTCTCGGGATTTTTGTTGTTGGGTTTTGTTTGTTTGTTTGTTTGCTGTTGTTGTTGTTTGGGGTATTTCTTTTTGTTTTTTTTTTTGTTTTGTTTTGTTTTGTTTTTCGAGACAGGGTCTCTCTGTATAGCCCTGGCTGTCCTGGAACTCACTTTGTAGACCAGGCTGGCCTCGAACTCAGAAATCCATCTGCCTCTGCCTCCCAAACACTGGGATTAAAGGTGTGTGCCACCACCGCCCAGCTAAAATAAATAAATCTTAAAAAAAAAAAAAAAAGACAGAAAGGTTTGCAAGGTTTGCAGAGATGATCAGCATTTTACTTCATCTTTCTTTATCTGAGTTCCTCGGAGCCAAATAACTTTTTCTCTTGACTATTCTGACATCATCATCCTCACTGTTGTCTAGACAAGGCTCCTTCAATATTGTCTGTCTGTCTCCATTTCAGAGAAGGTAAAACAAGCCCACAAGCTAGGCGTGGTGGCACACACCTTTAATCCCAGCACTCGGGAGGCAGAGACAGGTAGATTTCTGAGTTTGAGGCCAGCCTGGTCTACAAAGTGAGTTCCAGGACAGCCAGGGCTACAGAGAAACCCTGTCTCGAAAAAACAAAACAAAACAACCCAGATGAACTTCGGTTATTAGCAGTGGATAATTGTGTTGTATTACCAAGATACAAGATATTAATCTCATCTGAAGATGTACTTCACTCATGAGCTCTTCCCTCACTAGGCATAAAAAAGCAACGCAATTCCAGGACACCTAAACCAAGCCACAGTAACATCAAATCTCCCAAGGGTATTCTATGGGCATTACTCAGAAATATACAGATTTAATCACAGCTTCAAACCAATTGTACTTGAAATAGTACCACTGTCTTAGTCAGGGTTTCTATTCCTGCACAAACATCATGACCAAGAAGCAAGTTGGGGAGAAAAGGGTTTATTCAGCTTACAGCTCCACATTGCTGTTCATCATCAAAGGAAGTCAGGACTGGAACTCAAACAGGTCAGAAAGCAGGAGCTGATGCAGAGGCCATGGAGGGATGTTCCTTACTGGCTTGCTTCCCCTGGCTTGCTCAGCTTGTTCTCTTATAGAACCCAGGACTACCAGCCCAGAGATGACACCACCCACAAGGGAACCTCCCACCTTTGATCACTAGTTGAGAAAATGCCTTACACCTGGGTGTCATGGCGGCATTTCCTAAATTGATGCTCCTTTATCTGTGATAACTTCATCTTGTGTCAAGTTGACACATAAAAGCCACCCACTGCAACCACTAAAACATTTTGAAAGTTGATCTATTTCTATAATCTAAACTCACTCAAAGCTTGAGCATTAACCTTTTAGGTTAAAGTTAGTGACTAACAACCCTCTGCAGTGAAAGGCCACAATTAGATACATCCACATGATTTACTACCATCCCATCCTCAACAATTACATTATTTATTTTATTCCAATTGAGAGTCTCCTTACAAGTTTTCCCTACATCCCCTTTCTAAAACCTTAAAATCGTTAAAAACTGAAAATCCTTGAAAATGAACAAAAATCTATTTGCCTATTTCATTGTCCCTGTAACAGGATTATCAACAGTGTTATCATTATGTTTCCCTCGACTTTATTTCCTTCCTCAAAATGTTTATTATACTCATTTCAACAAAGGCTAATTACAATCATACTAGAACTCTCATTTACCGTCCTACTTTCATGTAAAAAAGAAAGGTGACGGCTACTAGGGTTAAAATGCTTTCTTACAAGGTTTTAAAAGGTGTGCAAGTGAAGCAGGGCTCTCTCACGTCTCTCCAGGCACTGTCGTCTCCGATCCTTCAAGGAGAGTGAAGTCCTAACTTTTTATATACTTACTCGCCACCTTCTAGTTCTCTTTGTTTCCGTTCTTATCAATTCCATGGCCTCCTGTGCTTCCTCCCAATGCCATTTGTTTCCAAATCATATACAAGTCTTTCTCCTATAAAATAAAGCTACCATTTGCTGTATTTTATAGATTCCTCCCCCGCCTCCCATCCATGCCTTTTCTTCTTGAGACCACTTCAACTCTCTATCCTTGATGTTCCCAAGGTCACCCTGGCTAATTAATGCAGCAGTCGTTGACCAGAGGGAACTCCCCTTGATGGGCTTCACAAGGCCTTACTGCTAATCGCTGCTTGACTGGAACAGTCACCTGGAAATGTTTCATTTGAACAAACTTCCCTTTGAGAATCAAACCATAGTAACTTGGACTTTAGTAAAGGAAAATGAGTTTGAACTAAAAAGAGGGAGCAGGGGAGGGTTCCTGTGTGCTTGAATAAATATAGAGTCAACAAATGATCCAAAGAGCAAATGCAAGAAAGCTGCGACTCTTTCTAGTAAGGACAACGACTTGGTCAAGTAATCGAGGAAGATTCTATGAAGAGGTGCCATGGTAGTCTGTGCATGCTTGGTCTAGGGAGTGGCACTATGAGAGGTGTAGCCTTGTTGAAGTAGGTGTGGCCTTGTTGGAGGAAGTGTGTCTGTTCACGGTTCTTAAACCCTTTAACCTCCCTTCTAGCCCACCACCCACCAGAGGTAGTGGAAAAGAAAGGTTGTTAGTGAAAGACTCCGAGAGGAGCCCCTCGCTCAGGCCTCAGGACAATAGCGGACACCCAAAAACTCACGATAGACCAAGCTTGATGCAAACCACATGAGGCTTTATTCGGGGAAAGCCAGAGCTCTTGGACGACTCATATCCCACGCAGGGGTAGAGGAGTCGACCTCGAGGGGAAAGAGGTGCTTGACTCAGCATGTGTCTTCCCTCAGCCCATCTGTCTTAACAAAACTCAGTGTGAGTCTGTATCAGCTGACATCATTCTGCCAATGGCCAGAGTGGCAAAGAAGCGCCAACACACCACCAGGAGTTTTTTGGTGCATTTCTATCTATGGAATCATGGCAAATGGAGCTCAAGAATGCATATAAGGCAGACCAATACATGCATGTCATTAGCAAAAAAGACAAAATGAATAAATTAAAGCACCAGGATCCAATCATAAGGGCTCTACTCTGACCTAATGGCTTACAGGATCTTAACCACTTCCCAAAGACCCCACTTTTAAACCCTAAAGTCAGATGGTAACCTACCCTCTTAGTTATGTTTCACGTGCTTTCTTTAGCAAAACATCCTTTTACCTGTGTCTGCTTCAGCCAAACACTCATTCACATATCTGCTTCAGGAAAACACTACTTCATGTGTTCGCTCCAGCACCATCCAACACAACTGACTTTCCAAAGAACCCTTAAATTTCCACTTCATGTGTCATTTTGGGGGTGGGCTTTGAGGCGCTCCTCCTAGCTGCCTGGAAGACAGCAGCCTTCTCCTATCGGCCTTCAGGTCAAGATACAGAACTCTCAGTGCCTCCCTTGCCATGCCTGCCTAGATAATGTTATTCTCCTGTAATACCAGTGTACTGGCAGGAATGTGTTAGTGAACCCAAAAAACAGACAGAAACCAATCAGATGTAAATCACAACAAGGCTTTATTCACAAGTGTGGGCTCCACGCTCGTCAGTTCTGACACAACAGGATGGCTTCAATGGAAAAGAGCCCCAGAAATCTATCAGGGTAAGGCTTTTTAGAAAGCTAAAAGCATATGTGTGTGGCGGGGGGGGGGGGGGGGATTCTAGCCTGGCAAGCATCTAATTGGAAAGCTACTATGGCCTTTAGCTGTGAGTCAAACCCTAAACTTAATTTCTGCTTCCCTCTGCATTGGTGGTCATAAGGTGGGCTTGTTGGCAATTAACTTGGAGACTCTGGATTTGTTGGGGTTAGCCTAGGAACTGGAGCTAGGCTCAGGTTTTGTTGGGGGAGATCAACGAGGAGACACTGGTCTTGTTGGGGGGGAACTTGGAAACCAAAGTTAGGTACCGGCCTGCTAGTTTACCTGAATTTAAGTTCTCTGAAATGCAGTCTGAACTTGAAAGATTTGGTCTCTCACCAGGAAGTGTTCATGAACCTGGAAAGACCAATGCAATCACACAAGGATCTCTTTATTCACAAGATCAAGCTTGGGGCTTAACCCACAAGACAGTTCCAGTGGAGAAAAGCCCTGAACACTCACTGGGACAAGGTTTTACAGAAAATGGCAAGCGAAGTGTGTGTCTAGCCTGGCGAGGATCGAATTGGAGGGCTACTGAGGCCTTTAACATAATTGGCATAACTTCTGCTTTCCTTCTGATTGGTGGTTGTTAGGCAGGGGTGGGCTTGTAACTTGGGGGTGCAGATCTATTGGGGGAATAATCTGGAGACTGGTGCTAGGCACAGGTCTTGTTGGGGGGGTCAGGTTCTCAAAGATGGAGTCTGAACCCAAAAACCTTGGTCTCACTCTCCCACCTATATGATAATAGACTGAACCTCCAAACCTGTAAGTCAGCCCCAATTAAGTGTTGTCCTTTATGAATTGCCTTGGTCATGGTGTGTCTGTTCACAGCAGTCAAACCCTAAGACATGTGCTAAACAGGAATTAGTTAAACGGAATAAATCACTTTGTATTATATTTCTAGAATAAAAAGCCCCAGACAGGATTCTTTGGAAAAGAGTATATTTTGGCTCATAGTGCTGGACTTCCGGCTGGCAGAGTGTCAAGGTGGCACAGAGCACCATACGGCAAGGGACAGTGGAAATACATCTGTACAACTGTCTTCTCATTTTATACATCCACGAGAATACAGTTTATGCTCATAATCCCAGCACTTGGCAGGCCAAGGGAAAATTACTGTAAATCTGAGGCCAGACTGGGCTACATAGTAATTTCTAAGCCAATATTTTCTAGAATGAGATCCTGTCTCAATAACAGGGAAAAACGAAAGAAAACAAACAAACAAAAACCCTAGGGTGTGGAGAGATGGCTCAGAATTTAAGAGTACTTGCTGCTCTTAACCAGGACCTGGGTTCAGTCCCCAGCACCACATACCACCACACACCTTTAATCCCAGCACTCAGGAGGCAGAGACAGGAGGATCTCTATGAGTTCAGTCAGCCTGATCTACATAGGACTCCTCCGCATCTAGTGAGTTCTAAGCCAGCAAGATTACACAGGGAGACTCTGTCTCAAAAATGAACAACAAAAAAGACAAAATGAATAAATTAAAGCACCAGGATCCAATCATAAGGGCTCTACTCTGACCTAATGGCTTACAGGATCTTAACCACTTCCCAAAGACCCCACTTTTAAACCCTAAAGTCAGATGGTAACCTACCCTCTTAGTTATACTTTTTGTTTTGTTTTTCTGAGGCAAGGTCTCATGTAGCCTAGACTGACCTTCTATTCATTGGGTAATGAGGATGACCTTAAACTTCTGATCCTCCTGAGCGATGGAATTACAGGTGTAACACGCCAGCTCCTCTTAATACTATCAGCATGAGCCGGGCGTGGTGGTGGCGCACGCCTTTAATCCCAGCACTCGGGAGGCAGAGGCAGGCGGATTTCTGAGTTCGAGGCCAGCCTGGTCTACAGAGTGAGTTCCAGGACAGCCAGGGCTACACAGAGAAACCCTGTCTCAAAAAAACCAAAAAAAAAAAAAAAAAGCAAAAAAGCAAAACATCCTAAATTAGAGAGAGAGAGAGGAGAGAAAGAGACAGACAGACAGACAGAGATGGAGGGAGGGAGAGAGAGAGAGAGAAAGACAGAGAGAGAGAGAGAGAGAGACTTTCTTTGGTATTGGAACCACTAGTAAAGTATCCATGTTACCATAAGCAACCCTTAATGAAACCCATTGGGTCATAATAAAGAAAAGCATGCATGGTAGAACAAGCCTGCTCAGAACAAAGAAATCCTGTCTCAGAAAAAGAAAGGAGAGGAGAGGAGGGGCGGGAAGGGGAGAGGAGGGGAAGGGAGGGGAAGGGAGGGGAGGGGAGAGAAGGGGAGAGGAGAGGTTTCTTTTGAAACAGGGTTTTTCTGTCACCATTGCCAGGCAAACTAAATTATCTACTCAGTCCCCAGAAATTCTTTTATCCCACTCACTCCCTTTTGAAACTGGGCTCTTTCATGTTCTTCTGTGAATTTGTGTTGTTGACACCCCCACCTCATTTTGGAAACAGGGTTTCTCTGTGTAGCCCTGCCTGTCCTGGAACTTACTCTGTAGACCAGGCTGGCCTTGAACTCACAGAGATCTGCCTGCCTCTGCCACCCACGTGCTGGGATTAAAGGCGTGCGCCACCATTGCCCCATCGGTATTCACTCTTAAAAAGTGTCTCTTATGTGTGATTGTTTGCCTGCACGCAAGTCTGTGCATCACAGTGCCCATGGATGCTAGGAGAGGCAGTTGAATCTTTCTGTAACTGGAGTCACAAGAGTTGTCAGTTGCCATGTGGGTGTTTGGGAATTGAACCCATGTCCTATAGAAGAGCAGCCAGTGTGCTGAACCAGGGAGCCACCTCTCCAGTCTCTAGAAATGTTCCCTCCTGTAGGCAGTTTGAATCTGTGTGGTTGCCTCACCCCCAATGCTAAAAATCTCAAAGTTCAGTTTTAGCTTTGCCACTGTTTGATTCCTGACAGTGGGCAGGCTTCCCTTCTCTAGACTTTGTTCTCATCTGTAAAAATGAGGAACTATTTTGTAAGGCTATTAAAGGTCCTCCCAGTTCTTAGCTCTACAGTTGTGACACGAGCTGAAATTGGCTCTTAATGGTGGGGTCTGGGCTAGATCCAAATGGCCCCAAGATGTGTTTGGCATCATGTTGGAAAAGACTGAGAAGCCACGAGGATCACGGAAGAGCTTGTGGGAGGGAGCGCTAGACTTGAGTTTATCCTTTCATAACGAAGTTTTGGTGCATCACTAAAGAAGGGACAAGATGCTGAGAAGGAGGAAGCAGGTGTCCTACATAATTACTCCAAACACAACCTCCCTGTCATTCACTAACTAGCCCCCTAGTCCAGTGGCTCTTAACCTACCCATTGCTGCAGCTCTTTAATATAGTTCCTCATGTTGTGGTGACCCCCAATCATAAAATTACTTCCGTTGCTACTTCATAACTGTAATCTTGCTACTGTTATGAATCGTGTCTTCCGATGGTCTTCGGCGGCCCATGGGAAACACATACTCCCCAAGAGACTCACGACCCCTGCATTAGTCCAGCCAATTGTAGAAATCAACCTCTGCCTGAGAGGATGGTTTTGAAAAGGGTACACTATGTACAAAAAAAAAAAAAAAAGCCCGGCGTGGTGGCGCACGCCTTTAATCCCAGCACTTGGGAGGCAGAGGCAGGCAGATTTCTGAGTTCGAGGCCAGCCTGGTCTACAGAGTGAGTTCCAGGACAGCCAGGGCTACACAGAGAAACCCTGTCTCGAAAAACCAAAAAAAAATTAAAAAGCCTGGTTATGAAATGGCAACCCTCACAACCCGTTGTACTAGTGTGACACTTCCCGAGTGGTTTATTCACAATTTTTTGCCGATCCTAACTAGGACGCTAATAAAACCTGAAAAAACGCATCTCCCACATCCAAAGATGACTTCAGCACTCTCTTTTTCCGGGAAGGGGGCGGGACGACGTCACTGCGCGCTCTCTGTGGCGTCACTTCCGCTTCCTACCGCTTCGGAAGTGATTTCCGCTCCTTTTTCCTGCGCGGCGTTTCAGTCCCTCTTGAGGTGGGCTGTTGTCGAGTCGCGGCGAGGCCGGCGCACCGCAGCCATGGTGAGTGAGCGCGGCGGGCCGCAAGCACGGGAAGCGCGGGCCGCGGGCCCTGTTCGCTGCGTCTTGGGGGAGGTGGAGCGCGTGCGACATGTCGCCCGCTCCGTGATGGCCGACCTCCAGGCCCGGGGCTGGAACTCCGGCGGCCCGCGAGGTCGTTCCTGGGCGGCGGAGTGGAGACCCCGGCAGCGGGAGTCCCAGGTCGCTGCGGCCCGGTGGGCTTTGCAGCCGTGGGCGTGGCCAGAGGCCGCGGCGAGTAGACAGGCATGGCGCAGCGTGGGAAAATGAGCGCCCCACGTGGGATGGTGAACGCGTGTGGAAGCCCGTCTCTTCTCCCTCTCGTTTTCTTTCTCTTTCTCTTTTCTTTTTAAACACTGGGAGATGAGGTGAAATCCCGGGATGCAAGGTACTCACTACCCACGTCTTCTCCACTCCTGGGGTTGAGGAAGGGGATCGCCGTGGGGTCCGCAGCCAGGGTCTGTCGGGAACTAAGTCTTAGGGAATTCGGGGGCGCTTTTTGGTTTAGTTTGTTTTTAGGGGCTAATGGAGCCCTGGTTGGCCTTGGAACTCTGTAAACTAAGCTGGCCTTGAGCTCTCAAAAGATCTGCCTCACCAGTGCTGGGAGTAAAGGCGCGTACCATCGCGCCCTCCCGAACTGGTAACCACCACCACCCCACCCTCGCCTCCTTTTTAAAATTTGGGGTCACATGAAATGTGAAGGAAGCTCAGGAAAGGCTCCCACCATGAGAGCAACCGACGCCTTCAGTAATCCGAGGTCCTGGTAGCCCCACGTGGGATGATAGCGCTTGAGCTTCTCCACTTTGTGATGGTGTACAGGGCTCCGGGCGGCGGTTCCTGTTGGAACTAGTTTGGCTGAGCCCTTTCAGGCCTGGTGGGATTTCATCCAGCCCTTGGGTGGTCTGCTTTGTTTTCGTGCTCTCACCCCCGAGGTTTAGCAACTACTGACCGAGTCTAGAGTTAGAGAGAGTGGCTGAGCCAGTGTTGAACCAGGGAAGAGTTTTGAAGTACGGTGCTCTTGGTGAGCAGCAGTTTGTCTAGGCTGGGAAGTGGGGACAACGGGTCGCTTGTAGCAGGCGGAGTACAAACATGCAGAACGGGCGAGTTCTGGCTTTATACATGAGATCTCCCTGCCTCGGCCGGCACCCAGAATGCTGGGCTTACAGGTGTGTGCCACTACACCAAGGCTGGTCAGTCATTCTTGGAGCCCCCTGATTAGACCAGGAGGCTGCTGCCATAGCAGATGTACTGTCTGCAGTAACGTTTCTCTAATACACAAAACCAGGAAGTATAGACTAGTTAACAGCAGTAACATCAAACACTGCATAATTCGATGTACCACTGATTACAACTAACACAGTTGATGAGTTTACAACATTAAAAAGGTGTTTAGCTAGAACTTAAGGCTGCTAGTGTTACTGGCTTCTTTTCAGCTCTGTTGGAATTTTAAGTAAACAAGCCCTTGTTGACAGAGTCATTTTTAGGCACTATTTGCCAAATCAAAAATCTTGTATGTTTCACTGTCAGGTAGATGCGGGGACCAAATTGATCAAGCCTAGGGATTTAAGTTGGCTAGCCTGGGCTTTTTAGCCAGCCTTGTCTCCAAAAGGTCATTGCTTGTTTAGCATGATCAAGGCCTTGAATTCAGTTTCTGACATCACAGAAAAAAATTTACACAACTAATTCAGTAGTCTGTTGAATTGCTTCCCCACCCCCAGACAGGGTTTCTCTGTGTAGCCCAGGCTGTCCTGGAACTCACTCTGTAGACCAGGCTGGCCTCGAAATCAGAAATCCACTTGCCTCTGCCTCCCAAGTGCTGGGATTAAAGGCGTGAGCCACCACTGCCCAGCTTGAATTGCTTTTTAACATTTGAGACCTTAGAGGTAAAGCTAGGAGTGCATTTGCAGGTCGGATTACTTGAAAGTAATTATTTGATTGAGCACAGGAATTCAGAGCCAGCCCAGGCAACCTAGCAAATTTCTGTAGGGGAAAAAGAATAGAGAGTTAAGTAAATTCAAACCAGTAAAGGGAGAAAATAGTGAAAACCAGTGATAAATCCAAAGAAATGGAATAAGTAAGGCTAGAAGACACCATGAAAATTTGAACCCAGTACATTAATACATAAATAAAAATAGAGTTTAAATGTTCCATTTCTGCATGCCATAAAGGGCTTTTGTTTCCAGTATAATTCAGTAGTTTTCTTTTTCCGTATTTTGAGACAGGTTCACTGTGTTCCTGCCTGGCCTCACACTTGCATAGATCCTCCTCCCCAGTGCTAGGACCGTCCCACCCCACCATTGTTTTTTGTTTGTGCAGTTGCACACCATTATTTCATTCATTTTTTTAAAGATTTCTTATCGACTTCTGAAACAAATGTTAAATTCAGTAGCTAATAATAATAATAGGGAAACTTTTCTTACAATCTAATCTCACTGGGTCAAAACATGCACACCCTTTGTTTGCTTTTTAGATTTATGTTTTGAAACAGTCTTGTTGGTCTTACTGGTCTGGAACTTAGCCTGTAAGAGTGGCCTCAAACTCAGAACCCTACCTGCCTCTGCTTCCTGAGGGCTTGGATTACAGGCATGCACAACTGCCCAGCTGTCATTCACACACACACATGCACACGCTTAAAAAAATAAAATTAGAGGATATCTTAAATGATTATAAGTTTGAGTGTGACACTCTGAACTGGTTCGTTGTGGTAAGGAATCTTGAGCTGGTGAGTTTGGTGGTGGATGTGGTTGTCTCCATGAGCTTGTTGATTATTAGTTTTCTAAAATAAAACTAGATGGTAGGAATCCTTGCTACATAGGTAGCAATCATACATGATTGCTTTGCCCTTGGAGTCCAGAAGGGGGCATTGGAGAGAGGTTGGCATATGTTAATACTCACATTCTGTGTGTACTTGGTTGTTTTCTTCGTTGCATTGCTAGGGTGTGGTGGTTTGGACGTTTGTTTGCTTGACACTGTGTTCTTTGTGTAGTCTTGACTCTTCACTTTTCTGGAATTGACTCTGTAGACCCCGTGCTGACCTTGAACTCAACCGAGATCTGCTGGGATTAAAGTTGGATATCACCACCAACTGTCTAGGGAGTAATTTGAAATTGGGTCTCATTTATCCCTGACTGAAACAGGAAACTGTTCATTATCACAGTTGTTGATATTTTGTAATTTATCCGAAACAGCTTCTGGTCCAATTTGACTCTTGTGTTTCCCTATAGACAGAGGCTGACGTGAATCCGAAGGCCTATCCCCTAGCAGATGCCCACCTCACCAAGAAGCTGCTGGACCTTGTTCAACAGTCCTGTAACTACAAGCAGCTTCGGAAAGGAGCCAATGAAGGTAAGACATCCACAGGGTGATGGTGGGGTGCTGCAGGTTCGTTTTCAGCGGTCTCCTGAATATCTAGTTTTGAAGAAGGACTGGGTTTGGGGAATATTTTATTTTCTCTTTCACTTTCTTCTGTCTTCATTTGTGGAGACAGATCTTCCTGTATTCCCAGGGTAGCCTCAAACTCCCCAACCCAAGCAGTCCTCCTACCACAACCTAAGTGGTTGGGTACCTGTGCATCCTAGAACTTTTTTACCCACCAATGAAACACATTGGCATTAAATTGTACTACTCTACATTTTAATGCTTTTCATTCTCTGACATTGTGGGATTCATGAATTTCAGTTGTTCTCAGATATATCTCCCTTGTGTGCAGAGTGGGAGCAGGCTGAGGGGTTTTGTGTTTTGTTGGTTTGTTTGGGGAAAGCTTTGTGAACCCAAGCTGGCCTCACAAATTTACTAGGTAGCCTGATCCTCCATCTCTATAAAGTTCTGGCATCACAGATGTGTACTACCACGTTTGGCTTTGGGGTTTTTGTTGTTGTTGTTTTGTTTTTTTAATATGGTTTTTCAAGACAGGGTTTCTCTGTGTAGCCCTCACTGTCCTGGAACTCACTTTGTAGACCAGGCTGCCCTCGAACTCAGAAATCCGCCTGTCTCTGCCTCCCAAGTGCTGGGATTAAAGGCGTGCTCCACCACACCTGGCGGTTTTGTTTGTTAAATGAACAGTTATCAGTGAAGTAATTATATGTGCTATGATATTTCTACCAAGAGAAGAAAAGCAAATAGTATTTTGTAGAAGAGCTGTTTTGGTTTTGAAGATATTAATTGAAATATTGTTTACCATTTTTGAGATTTTAGGAAAACGATTAAAAAATGAAAACTGTTTACCTTTGTCATTGGCAGAAGACAAAAGCAGAGCACTTCCATGGCTGTTTTGTTGTGTCCTCCATTCTTGGAGTTCACAGTACAGTGAAGTCAGGTGTGCTGTCAAGGAGAGTGGAGGTGTTGGGGCATCTTTTTTGATTGAATCTTCTGAGAAAGTGATATGTGAACAGAGACCTGAGGCCCTGGTGACAGGAGGATTACCTGGTGCTGACAGATCCTTAGGGAGAAACTGCTAGAGCTGAGAAGGTGAAAGATGGTGGGGATTTGGAGAGTGTAGTATCAGAGGAAGAAGTGACCAGATTGGGTTTACGGTTTGGGAAAGACATTGAGGGTTAAGTAATTGGTCAGTGTTTGGGTGCCTAATTACATATCAGGGCTGCTCCAGGCAGAAAATTGCTGTTCTTAAGCTTTTTGTTTTTGAGACAGTCTCACTCTGGCATTGGTTGTCCTGGAATTCATTATCTAGACCATGTTGGTCTCAAGCTGCTAGGATTAAAGGCAAGTCCCACCTTACCTGGCTTTTTCTAAGCACTTGCCATTTCAGTGCACCTGTTAGCTTGCTTTGTTGTGACGGCTTTCACCAAACCCCATGTCATCTACTGGCTACATGTCCTATCTCTACAGCCACCAAAACCCTCAACAGAGGCATCTCTGAGTTCATTGTGATGGCAGCAGACGCTGAGCCCTTGGAGATCATCCTGCACCTCCCTCTGCTGTGCGAAGACAAGAATGTCCCCTATGTATTTGTACGCTCCAAGCAGGCCTTAGGACGGGCCTGTGGCGTCTCCAGACCAGTCATCGCCTGTTCTGTTACCATCAAAGAAGGCTCTCAACTAAAGCAGCAGATCCAGTCCATTCAGCAGTCTATTGAAAGGCTCTTGGTGTAGGCTGTGGCCTCTGCCCTTTCCTGTCTACTGCCACCCTGTTTGTGTATCATATTGTCTGTTTTCAGCCAGTTTCTATTATATTGTACTACATCTACGTTTTATATTTTTATTTTTGTCTTAATAAGGTTATTTTTCACCATCTCTTCTACCATAAAAAATGAAATGATAGCTAGGACAGGTGAAAGGCAGAATGTCACCATTTGATAACCGGAAGAACCAGGAGAAACTTAAGCCAGGGACAATGTATACTTTCATCTGCAAACTTATTCCACTGCGCAGGGTAGGATGACAGTAAGCCTGGCCCCTTGTGCCTTTGATATAAGAGCTCCATAAATGTTACTGACACCGAGGAACTTCCTTTGTGTAGCAGTCTCTCCCACCCCTTACCATTTGAAGAAATTTGATGTTGGGCCTATGTCTGGGAGCTGTTTATTAATGTCCTGTGTATCTATGATGTATGTAGCCTGATATTCTACTGTATCTGGGGCAGTATCAGTTCAAAGGGATTCTGTGGAGATCGTGGCCAATTTGCTGGAACTTATAGCAGAGACAATGCTAGCAGGAAACATCCTCTCCTTGGTAAATGGGGATGTCTTGTGGAACCATTTGATGCCCGTGTTGGGAGCCCTTATCCTGCTCTTCCCACAGCATGGGTCAGGTGCATTCTCCCTCACATGAATAAAGTGATAACATGTTCATTGTTGAGCATCCTAATAAATATGTTCATATTTCGTTTTAAATGAAATGTGGCAGCTGTGCCTGATTTTGAGTTTTACCAGCTAATATTTTAAATGCTTAGCATTTCTAGATAACACGGGTTGGGGGTGAAATCGAGACATGTTCTGGGTATATAAACCAGGTTGCCCTGAACTGCCTCTCTCCAAGACTAAAAACATTTTATTGTGTTTTGATGTGTTGATGTTGGGGATCAAGCTCAGGGCTCCAGAAGTGCTCTGTCCCCAGTCCAGCTGTTCTGTTTACTTTGTGCCCCCTATGTGTGCTAAAGTAGCAAGCACATTCCTACCACAGAGCTCTCTCCCACTTAAACTCTTCACCAAGAGTTTGTAAAGTTGTCACCTATAAGTGACTTGGTAGTTTAAAATTCTCTTGTGCAGACTGTCATTGGAGTGTTATCACTCTAGGATTTCCTAACACAACTGACAAATTGGCTAATTCAAACAGACCACCCTATGTGGGTTTAAGTGTGCTTGGTGACATCACTGGCCTCTGCCCACTAGATGGCAGTAGCATGCCACCTCCACTCCCAACCAGCCACGATTCTACATTACCCAAACTTGTCCAGGAAACAAAATCGCCTACAGTTGAAAACCACTGTTGGCAGTCAGGCACACGCAGAATTAATGTTAGTGACTGAACTAACTTCCACCTCCCCCACCTCTTGTGCTTTATCCCTGCATCACACAAACTTAAAAGTTTTGGCTTGAAAAATCTTGCAGTGTTCAGATAAGTACCTTAGTGACTAGTCACAGTAGAACAAATTCTGTTCATTTTTATTTTTAGTCAGGCAAGAGTTCCCACTCCATCAGGAAGTGTACTTGAAGATGAGGGCATCTGAGGCCCATCTGTTCTGTTAGAACCTGCTTACCTACCAGGCCAGTTTGGGTGTTTGTGGGTGGTAGGGGTTCAGGTAGTTCTCTCTACGTTCTCTGGCTAATCTAAAAGGAATTTGACTTTTATTTTTGGGTTTTGCCCGTTTTAAACATGTATGTCCACCATGTCTGCTCAGTGCCATGGAGGTCAGGAAACATTGGATTCCCTACAAGTGGGGTTGTGGATGGTTGTGAACCACTGTGAGGTGCTGGGAAACAAGCCTGGGTCCTCTGTAAGGGCAGCAAGTGCTCTTACTGCTGAGCCGCCATCTCTCCAGCCCTGGCATCATACAGGAAAGAAAACAGGTGGGGAGACATGGAAATACAATCTTGTTAAGGATTGTCACTCCAAAAGTAACCATACGACCTTGTCCTTGAGTCTTCTTTTCCCTACCTCCACTAAGATGTTTAGTTTCTGCTGTGATGATGTGTATGTACTTCCATGGGGGAGAAATTAATCTAAGAGCCAATTATCAGTAGCCTAGATTTTCGAGGCAGCTATTTACCCATTCATACTGAAACGTGCACAGTATAAAGTTAGAGCTCTTTATTCGCAGAGTAAGGCACAGTGAGGTGGGAGGCTGCAATCTCCATGATGAAGACCTTGCACTTGGTCAGGTAGCTCTTTGTAGCTACCACCTAGCTTGGTGAGAACACAAGCAGGTGGCCTGGCTGCAGTGTAGAAAGTGGCTGGGCTTCTGAGCTTTGGTCAGTTCTTCTCCAAGTGTCTGATAAGAGCATCTAGCAGTTCCTGCTTCTTCGGCCCACTCTTAAGCCCGTGGGCCTTGCATATGTCCTTCAGTGTAGGTACAGTGAGCTTGCCCAATGTGCCCTTACGAAAATGGGTCTTCAGCTCTTCTTCTGATAACTCTACCTTGGGCTTTTTACTCGTAGAACCTTCATCATCTAGAGAAAAGAGACAGGAAGGAAAGACCTGGAAATGCTTCCAGTGATATCCCAGCTACATGGCACTGTGCACTCTTATGGTGTGTGTTGCATCTCTAAAACCGCTGCTCATTCTGTGTAAGCCTATCACTTTTTTTCTTTCTTTTTTTTTAGTTTTTTTCAAGACCGGTTTCTCTGTATAGCCCTGGCTGTCCTGGAACTCACTCTGTAGACCAGGCTGGCCTTGAACTCAAAAATCTGCCTGCCTCTGCCTCCCAAGTGCTGGGATTAAAGGCGTGCGCCACCACTGCCCTGCTTCTTTTTTTTTTTTTAAAGATTTATTTATTTATTATATGTAAGTACACTGTAGCTGTCTTCAGACACTCCAGAAGAGGGCGCCAGATCTCGTTACGGATGGTTGTGAGCCACCATGTGGTTGCTGGGATTTGAACTCTGGACCTTTGGAAGAGCAGTCGGGTGCTCTTACCCACTGAGCCATCTCACCAGCCCGCCCTGCTTCTTTTGACCAAAAAAATGTACAGGGGCTAGAAGTACAGCATTGCTAGACCCCATTTTAAATTCCAGCACATCCAAAGGGTAAGGGGAAAAAACATTTAGAAACATTGTGTTAAGTTCTGAGGCACCAGGCAATAAAACCAGCAGGGCAAAAACCACAGACAATGTCTGGCAACTTCCAGGACGTGACAGAGTTGGTTCTGATGCAAAATGGTACAAGCAGGATGATCCCAGTCGAACCTGGCTTTCTTCATGGATTTTTTTTTTTTTAAATCTTTTAGATTTATTTATTATATGTAAATACACTGTAGCTGTTCTCAGACAGACCAGAAGAGGGCATCAGATCTCATTACGGATGGTTGTGAGCCACCATGTGGTTGCTGGGAATTGAACTCAGGACCTCTGGAAGAGCAGTCAGTGCTCTTAACCCCTAAGCCATCTTCTCCAGCCCAGCAGCCTAATTTTTAAAGACGAGGTAGAGAGACTGGAGATGGCCTAAGGTTTAAGTACATTTTGTACTCGTCTTGCAAAATGAGTTTGGTACCCAGAGTTACATGGAAGCTCATGACCACCCAGAGATCTGATACCCTCTTCTAACCTCTACAGGCAAAACACCCATAAAGTAATAAGATAAATCTCAAAGAAATTTTGTAAAATAGAGGGCTAGCAAATGGTTCATTAGATCCAAGTATTTGCCATATAAACCACATAAAGGTGGAAGAAAACGGACTCCACAGAGTTGTGCTTCAAGCTCCACACGTGCCATGGCACACATGTGCCCATACTCCCTCTCCCTCCCCCACACAAGGATACAATATAACCACTCCATTTGTGCTAAAATACACAGTTGTGTAGAAGTTTCTAGGCAAGGATTTAACACTGAGCCACAGTGTGCCATATATACAAATTTCTGAGAAGACCCGGCTGCAGCTCAGTGATAGATGACACTGCTTGCTTACTTGGGTGAGGTCCTGACTTTGACCTCCTCACCCACACAGTATACCCACCACCATTCCCAAAATGAAGAGGAAGGAGACAAATCCCCGTGAGGTAAGACCATGAAGCAGCTTTAAAGGGAGCATCTGTGCATCCATGCACACCCAGCCCTTACCTTGTTTTCTCTTGGCAGCTTTTCCCTCAGGGTTATAACCTGGAGGGTAGACGAGTTCTTTAAACTCATCTGCCAGGGAGCCCAGTCTTTTCTTTATGGCTTCAACCTTGGGTACTAGAAAATCAAAACAACACAGTATTCAGGTGAGTTATGTACATCCGAGAGACCTGCCACTTCCAGCTCTGTGGGGAACAAGAGAGCACTGAGTTGGGCTGAGGGAAGGGCTGGATACAAAGCAGCTGATTGGACCATTAAAACATGCAACAAAACCCTTCAGACATCCTTCATGCCTGGCATGCTATGTGAGGGACCTCCGTATATTCCCAAATCCTGGCAAGTGCCAGTCCCCCTTATTTAAACGGTGCAGTATTTTCATATAGCTCACACACATCCTCTTGCATCCTTCAAGTCACCAAGAACAAACATGAAGGTAGTCCTTCCTCACAGGCTGCTGAACTTAAGGATTCTCTTTTGCTAAACTCAGCTAGACAGTCCCCACAACCATGCCTGCTTATAACAACAGCTATTTTGTCTGTATTAAGAGGCCATGGACAACTGGGAAGCTAAGCGGGCGAGACTAATTGTTCTGGTCCTATTAACTGTTACAAGGACCTTCATTAACTCCAGTCTGCTTCCAGTGACTACTCATTTCCCTGTCACAGTCCATGTCTCATAAACATGCGAGAGCACCGCCATCAAGAAGAGGTCTAGAAAGAAGGCCAGGAGCCCAGGCCTGACAGGGCAGAGCAAGCACAGTGGTTCTGGGCACAGGCAGACTCAGTGATATCTCGTGCACCCACTACTGAATGCTCCACACCTGTAGCTTGGGGAAATCATTCCTTCTCTTAAAGTAAGGACCACAGTAGCCCCTGCTTCAGAATTCTGTCAGCTGAATCAGCACACAGGACAACAGTGCCTGCCACTGTCAGCCTTAGTCAACGTTATCAGCAGTCACACATAGACGTGGGGTGACCTAGTTAGTTCAGAGTCAGGTCTCAGGAGCCTGCCACTCTCCTCCTGTCACTGCAGAGCTAGCTCAATCTGTTCAAGACAGGCTAAGGTGACCTAGAAAACCTGTCAGGCGGAGGCGGAGACAGTCTGGACAAGGAGGTTTGGAGACATCTAAAAAAAAAAAAAAAAAACGCATCCAGGGCTGGAGAGATGGCTCAGTGGTTAAGAGCACTGTCTGCTCTTTTTGTTTGGTTGGTTTTTTTTGTTTTGTTTTGTTGTTTTTCGAGACAAGGTTTCTCTGTATAGCCCTGGCTGTCCTGGAACTCGCTTTGTAGACTAGGCTGGCCTCGAACTCAGAAATCCGCCTGCCCCTGCCTCCCAAGTGCTGGGATTAAAGGCATACACCACCACGCCAAGCTCTGACTGCTCTTCTAAAGGTCTTGAGTTCAAACCCCAGCAACCACATGGTGGCTCACAACCATCTGTAATGAGATCAGGCGCCCTCTTCTGGAGAGTCTGAAGACAGCTAGAGTGTACTTACATATAATAAATAAATAAATCTTTAAAAATGTTTTTAAAAAAAAAAAACACATCCAGATTACTGGTCAGAGCAGCATCAGCCAAACAAGCTGTCTTCTATTGTGGTTCCTCCAGTACACACGCACAGCAGCACTGCTTGGAGTTGAGACAGGCCCAGGCCTCTGATTTAAAGAGTGTTCTCAACTAAGGATGTAGCTCACCAAAGAGGAAGAGCTCCTACCCACATGTGTTCAATCCCCGGCACCAACACACAAAGGACTCCCTGGCTCAATCCACATCTCTTACATGTCAGATCGACCACTTGCTCCGACTCCATCATGTCCAAAGCTAGGGCCTCCAGGTTCCGGAAGTGCTGCTGCAGTACTGGGTTCTCAAAACTGTCGCTCCTGTCAAAACAGCATCAAAACATGAGAACTTCCAGTAAGAAAACAAAGCCTCCAGCTAGTGGCAGTCCAAGTGCAGTTGAGAAAAAGACCACAAGTGAATAGCAGAGACCTCCATATCAACTCCCCCCCCCCCCCCGGCCCCCTCTAACTTAGAATTTATCAGTGGATGCTGGAACAGAGCAAACCTGGCTTGTCACTAGAAGCTTAGGGCGGAGAGGAGAATAGAAGATGCAGAATGACAACTGTGTCTTCTGTGCACAGAGCAGCGTGGGAGTTAGGAGACTGAAGCCAGAGTCACACAGGTAGAGCTGAAGCCTGCTCTCTACTGCTTTCCTTTTTTTTTTTTGTTTTTTTGTTTTTCGAGACAGGGTTTCTCTGTGTAGCCCTGGCTGTCCTGGAGCTCACTCTGTAGACCAGGCTGGCCTCGAACTCAGAAATCCGCCTGCCTCTGCCTCCCAAGTGCTGGGATTAAAGGCGTGCGCCACCACTGCCCCCCTCTACTGCTTTCCTAGTTGGATGAAACTGAAAGGGGGCCTTGTGTCTTCTAAGCCTGTTTGATCTGTAAAATGGGCACAAAACCAACCTTTCAGGGTTCTTTCATTTTTTTTTTAAAGTGTGTCTGTGTGCACCATGCCTGCAGAGGTCAGAGGTGTCCTGACATAGGTGCCTGGAATCAAAGTTTAGTCCTCTGCAAGAGCTTGCAACTATTAGACATCTTAGCCCCCTTTTCAGTTTCTTAGGAGGATAAAAGGATGGGACTGAGGTGTGGCTATGTGTAGAGGAGAGTTGGCAGGTTTATTTTTAAATATTTCCCACAACAGTATTGCATATGGAACAGCATCTAACACACGGAATGTTTTTTGTTGGTGGTGTGTATGTTTGTGAGACATACACCTGAGATCAAACCCAGAGCTTGTACATGCTAGGAAGGTACATCTCCAGCCCTCCATGGTAGAGTCTTAGCGCTCATACTTTCAGGGGAAGGAGTAGAGCAGGACATTAGAGCTGAAGGGAAAGCCTTTCTTTTTTGGGGGTGGGGGGTGGGAGGAGACAGGGTTTCATATATTCAAGCTGGCTTCAAACTTATTGTGTAGCCACGGATGACCCTGAATTCCTGGTCCTCCTCCCTCCACTGCTCAACATGCTGGGATTACAGGTGTATGCCACACCCAATGAAAAGGATCATTTGCCCAGAACTAGAAGTAACAGGTATCAAAGATGGAATGTGAAAAGGGCTCTAACTTGATGAGAAAATAAAGAAAAAATCTGACTTTTTAAAATTGACTTTAAAACAGACTACAACTGAAGCGTGGTGATGCAATCTGCTAACTCCAGCACCCAAGCAACTCTGGGCTAGAGAGCAAGACATGTCTCAGAAAGTTAACAAAACAAAAACCAAAAAGTCACACCATGTGTCCTGAGAAGATATACAAATGGCCAAGACATATGAGCTGTTCAACTGTCGTTAGCTATCATTAGGGAGATATAAATGAAACCACGATGAGCTATCACCTCACATCTCAGAGTGACTAGCAGCCACGAAGCCCTGGATTCAACTCCTGACACCAAATAAACCTGGCATGGTGGCACTTGCTTGGAATCCCAGCATGGAGAGGTTAAGGCAAGATCAGTAGTTCAGGTTCATCCTAGGCTGCACAGCAAATTCTAGACCAGCGTTCGGGAGGCAGTCAGTAGTAAGCAGACCAGTATCGGGACAAGCCAGGACTACACACTCAGTGTCTGTCTGTCCTTCCTCCCTACATTCGTCCTCCACTCCATCTGTCCTCCCACCTGGAAATGATGTCATGTATCCCAAACCAAGCCCTGAACTCACTATAATCAAGGATGACCTCCAACTGCTAATGCTCCTGCCTCCACCTTCTGAGCGGGGAGCTACAGGCATGGCCCACCACCATGAGTAATAAATATTGTCTCTAAAAGCAAAAATGAAGACAAGGAGTGTGGCGGTGAAGATGCAAAACAGGTAGGAACCATGGAAAACTGTATGGAGGGTCCTCAAATATTAAAGCTGCCACCAGTGAGGTGGCTCCATGGGTGGAAGCACTTGCTTCCAGGGCTTGCTGCTGCACGGCTGACAACTTGAGTTTGATCTCAGAACCCACAGTGGAAGACAAACAATTCCTGAGAGTTGTATACACATTACTTACACACACACACAGATAATAAAATTGTAAAATATTTCAAATAAGGAGCTGGTAAGACAAAGGGACTTGCTACCAAGCCTGAGTACCTGAGTTCAATCCCCAGAACCCACGTGACAGGAGAGAGAGCAAACGCCTTTAGGTTCTTCTCCTCTAACCATGAATTGGTCAAACACAAAATAAATAATAAAGATCTAAGTTTTTTAAATAAAAACTGGAGAGATGGCTCAGCAGTTAAGAGCAGTGACTGCTCTTCCGAAGGTCCTGAGTTCAAATCCTGAAATCACATGGCGGCTCACAACCATCCGTCATGGGATCTGACGCCCTCTTCTGGTGTGTCTAAAGACAGCTACTACAGTGTACTTATATATAACAATAAATAAATCTTAAAAAGTAATAGAACTATCCAAAAATTGAACTTAAGATAACAACAGTATATTAACACCACCATTTCATTAGAACCTATAACAGCCAAAACATAGAAACTTCCACTTAGTTAAACAACATAGCATATTATATACGTTATATATAATATATATTAAGATTATAGTATGGTATATATTTAAGTATATTAGAAGATTAGCCTTCAAAACAAACAAACAAACAAACAAAAGAAGAAGGGTCCAGAGAGACAGCTCTGTGGTCTTCGAGAGGACCAGCACCAATAAAAACCAATCTTTTTTGAAAAAATGTTTTGATTAAAGACAGGAGGAAATGCAGACACTGCACACCAGCACTGCTCAGTCTATATGACATTACCCTGAGGGGCAGACTCAGGGAAGGGCAGGCCTCATGTGCACATCTGCAACAGTCAACTCTCAGGAACAGAAAGTGGCGGAGGCCGAGGGCTGGGCGGGGACAGCAGCTAACCAGCGGGTCTCACACTGCAGCTGGGCAAGATGACAAAGAACAGCGCAGCATCGTCCTGTGGTTTCTCTACAGTGAACTCTTAAGGAGGTGGGTATCATACAGAAAATACAAACTGAAAAACATGGCACGTGACAGGTGTCTGCAGTCATATGTAGGCTCTAAGAGATGTTTTCCATTATTAAAAAGTGACCTGAGAGCCTGCTGCAGTGACCCGTATCCCAGCACTCGGGAGGCAGAGGCAGGCAGAACTTTTGAGTTCGAGGCCAGCCTGGTCTATAGAGGAACTCTCCAGGACAGCCAGGGCTACACAGAGAAACCCTGCCTCGAATTTAATTAATTAATTAATTAAAGTAGCTTGAAGGCTGGAGAGACAGCAAGTAAGGGCACTTGCTGCCCTTGTAGAGGTCTTGGTTCAGTTCCCAGCACCTATGTGGCACTTCAAGCCAGCTTAAACTCCAGTCCTAGAGGATGTAACTCCTTGAACACTAGTCCTAGACAGTGGTGCATGTATCCACATGCATGCTTACCCCTGCACACACACACACGAAATAAAAATAAGTAAGTCTTACAAAGGTAGGGGGCATCGTGCCACAAACCTGTAATCCGAGCATTCAGAACACTGGGGCAGATGGAATACTACAAATTTCAGTCTAGCCTAGCTGTACAGTGAGTTCTAGGCTAGCCTAATTTATGGAGTAAGATCCCATCTAACACAAACAAGAAATAAGCATGTGCCACTCTTTTTGAACTTGTTAAACAACTAGCCTTTCTTTTCTGAAGAAAGCCCAGGCTGGCCTCAAATGTGTAATACTCCAGTATCAATTAGAAAAGGCTGGGGTTACAGGTACACACCACCACTCACGGCTTCTACCAGCACAGGCGGAGACTCTACGAGGTAAGCAGAGTGGCCGCGCAGCGGTGGTGCACGCCTTTAATCCCAGCACTCAGGAGGCTGAGGCAGGCGGATTTCTGAGTTCGAGGCCAGCCTGGTCTACAGAGTGAGTTCCAGGACAGCCAGGGCTACACAGAGAAACCCTGTCTCGAAAACCCAAAAAATAAAAAATAAAAAAAAGCTAAGTAAGCAGAAGCTCTTATGTACTTTTGAAGTTCTTGGTGCTAAGGAATGATTTCCTGGTTTCCCTCTTAGTCTATGTCTAACTTGAATTTCTGATAGGGCTCAACTCTGGAGACGGCTCCAAAAAATGCTCAAGGGTGACCCAGCTCACCTGTATGTGAAGCGGAGCTTTTGAACAATGGCCTTCATCTTGTCTATCTGCTCCTGGTTGGCCGTCACCTTCTCAGTAAAGGGCACCTTCCGCTTGTCATCGGCATACGGGAGGAAGACAAGCTGGAAGCCTGAAGTGGGGAGACAGGTCTTCTGAGATATGACTTACGATTCTGCCGTTTGTCCCTCTGTATACTGTGGTGCTGGGGCTGAGGGTCACAAATCCAATTTCTCCTTTACCAGGGGTCACATGTGAAAGTCAGACTAACAGACAGACTCTCCAGGGACGCACATGAAGCCTGACAGAGAAGGGATGCCCCAACACGGAGCCACAACCAGGCAACAGTGGTTGGTCCCAGCCACTACTTATCCTCCTCCTCCTCCTCTTCATTTTAGATAATCCAGAGCCAGCTGGACAGTACCATCTTTGGGGGGCTAGAGAGGACTGCATTTAGGCAGGACCATCAGGGACACCTAGTGGGAGGCATGAACACTGAATTATCTCAAATATAGAACAGCTTCCCAGTGAGAATGGAGGTTTAACTTGTGTGCCCGAGTTGGCTGGCTAACAAGTGTCAGAGAGGGTCTAAAACAAAAGAGAGTAAGCTCCAGGACATATCCCACAGGACAGTCATAGCTGAGTGTCACAGCTGTGTGTGTCACAGCTGTGTGTGTCATAGCTGTGTGTGTCCAGATGCTGATGCTGATCTGCTCCACCTCTTCCAGGAAGCCTCCCAGGAGTGCTACGATGGGGGCCACCTTGGTCTCTTCCTATTTGAGTTCATTGAATTCATGCCCCAGTTCCAGTTTTTCACCATGGTGGGGGTGAGTTCAGGACCATCTTTGGAATATGGTTCCCCCAAAACTGGAAAATGACCTCTTGTAATCCCACCACTAAGACGGCTTGTTACCACAGGACAGTCATAGCTGTGTGTGTCAGTGCATACCTGTAATCCCAGCACTCAGACGGCTTGGGCAGGAGGAACACAAGTCCTAGCCTGGGCTGCAGAGTGAGACCATGCATGGAGGGGCTAAGAAGAGACTAAAGCAAGACTGACTTCAAATATCTAAGCAGTTTACATTATACCACATAACCTTGGCACTTACAGGACAAAAACCAAGCATGAAGGCTGATGAGACACTTTCAATAAAGAAAAATATCAGCAGAGAAGCCCTGCCACTTGCAGCAGAAATGTGCAAATAGTCAGAATGGAGACAATCCTGAAGCCTGACTATGTGCAAATAGTCAGGATGGAGACAATCTTGAAGCCTGACTATGTTCTCTCTCCACATGACCATCTTGGTGGCCTTGCCTAGTGGACTTACAAAACCTTTTAAGGCTTTTAAACACACATTTCCATGGCTTAATTGATGCTGGGGGCTCAGGTGCTTCAGGCCCCCTAGGGGATCTCTCTGCCACATACCTCCTGGGGTCACCTGAATGTTCTGATCATCTAGCTCCTCTTCCTGTGGCACCAAAGCCACAAAATACGGGGAGACATTCTTGCGGGGTGTGTATCTACACACTGCTATGACCTTCTTCTCCACACACTTGGTGAGCAGAGCGCTGAACAAGGTTGAGCTCCCTAAAAAACAAATGTCACAGTGGCCTGCATCTCCTTCTCCCCTCATGCCCAGCACAGTCTTACAGGTTTTCTTTTCTTTTTTTTTTTTTCCTTCTTCTTCTTTTTACTCCAGCTGCATCTCTTGTAGGTATCTCAGCAGCATCCATTTAGGAAACACAGCCCAACAAACCCAGTGACAGGCGCTGGCTGTCCCTTGAACAACCATTTACCAGGGACGTCCCCCAAAATAGGGTGTCTACACTTTGACCCTTTCGCAGGGACTCTGAGCAGGGAGTCCCGGCACTCACCACTGACCAGGGACTCCTCCGGGTACACGAACAGAGAGGGCCTCAGGTAGTGCTGCTTCTTCAGCATCACCGTGGGCTTAAAGCCCATGAGGATCAAACCTGGCTCATCAAACCGCTTCAGCTCCTCTGTCTCCTCTTTCTCCAGCACAATCTGACGCGTCCCATAAGTCTAAAGGAGAACGGGTCGGCATAGTAAGGGCCACAAAAGGGCTGTGTGGAGATGAACCTGCGGCCACCAAACATCAGCAACTTAGAATTAGCTCTGGGAGGGGCAGGGAGAAGGCAGAGTGGGAAGCGCACTTGCTACACAACTGTGAGGATGTGTTTAGATCCCTGGTGGCCATGTACCACTTGATGTGCCCACAACTCCGGTGTTGGTTTGGGGGAGGACACAGAAGGGTCGTGAGGCTTGCTGGCAGCCAATCTGGCTAGGAAAACCGTAAGCTTTGGTTCCGGGAGAGGTCCTGTCTCAAAGAACTGAGGAGGAGGGGACCAGAGCAGAAGACCCACTGTCCTCCTCCGGCCTCTACAGGCAAGTGGATAGTACACATAGGGGCAGAGTCAAATTTGAGTTTATAACAACAACAAAAGGCCCTTCAGATTTATTCAGGCGACTGAATTAATAAAGAAACTCAGTGGTCAGAGAGCGGCTGCCCCATAAGTCCATCTGACAATCTAGTCCCTTACAAATAGAAGAACATGCTTCATACCTCGTATCCTTCAAGCAGCAGGAGAAACCATCTGGTATGAAATGTATACTCAAACAAAAAGACAAAAAAAAAAACCTCATGGATTGAATAAAAATATTTCTTTTAGTCAGTTGGGTCCTGAACTTATATAAAAATCTGATCCTCTCCCACATTTTACATAATTAAAGAGGATGTGTTCAGCCAGGCATGGTGGGGCATGCCTTTAATCACAGCAGTAGGGAGACAGGCAAGTGGATCTCTGAATCCAAGGCCAGTCTGGTCTACAGAGTGAGAACCCATCTCAAAATAACAAAAGGTCATGCTTGCTTTTCAATATCGCATCCTGGTAAAGAATGTACAGCAGAGAGAGGACGAGAGAGAGAGAATGTACTGTACTTTCTTTTCATGCTCAGAAAAACAGATGTGGTCATTTCAAAGGAAGGAAAAAAGATCTGACTAGTTCAGCAAGGAGAATTTCTCACTAACGAATAGTGAGCTGCATGTATATAAACTCTAACTCCTCACTCACCACCTGGGGTAACCACAAAGATCTCGTTGTCGCTGTACTTAAACGGTTACAGTAGTGTGTGCTAAGCAAGCCACCAACACCTGGCCTGTCCCTTGACATATGCCATAGCTGCAAGGCCAGCTGCTTCCTGTCCTGACTGCTTATCCAGAAAGACGCAGTTTACAGTGACTTTCTTCACTGGCTAGCTTGCTCAGTGAGTCTGTCTGGTTTTCTTTCCCCCAGACACGGTCTCTACACAGTCCTGTCTGTCCTGGAACACACTCTGTAACCCAGGCTGTCCCCAGAGATCTGCCTGCTTTTGTTTCCTGAGTTCTGAGATTCAAGTCATGTGCCATCATGTCCAGCTCCTGTTGTTTAAAGAGTTATTTATCTGCATGTATGTATGTGCACCATGTGTGCATGCCTCATGCATACAGAGGGGTCTAATCTCCTGAAACCAAAGTATGGTTGGCTGTAAGCCACCATGTGGATGCTGGGACCAGAACCTGGGTACGATGCATGGACAGGATATGCTGAGCCACCTCTACAGGTCCACCTCCTTGTCAGTTCTTAAACAAGATTTGGTAGGAAAGGTTAGCCACCTACCAGAGACCGCTTGGTGTCACTAGGCAGGAGCAGACTGCCGGTGTTTACATTAAAAGTCCTTGTCTTGGTTTTCACTGGTTCATTCGTTTCCCGATAGAGTCTCACGGGAAAAGGCTTGTTAGCTTTCTGGACCAAGTTATAAATACCCACCATGAGTACTACGTCTTCACCGAGCTTAAACTTTAACCTGGGGGAGGAAAGGGAAAGAGAAACAAAGCAAGTATGAGCGAGCAGACTGTACTTTCCTATGTAAAAGGTTTTCACAGCATCCAAGTTCCAGTCTGTGTTACTCTGTCCAATAACCTTAGTCCAAACACAAATAGTGAGTGGGCTGCAGACAGAGTTCAGCACTGGGCATGGGGGCACATGGCCAATCCCAGCAGGTGAGGGACTAAGACAGTAAGACGCCCTGAATTCAAGGCCAGCATGGGGAACAAATATGACCAAGTACCAGGTAGGCAGGTCTACACACAAGACGCTGTCCCAAACAGTAATAAGAACAAATGGAGAGGTGGAGAAAAGGTAAAACGCAGCCAAGCATGATAGTAGACATCTGAAAACCCAGCTTAGAATACACAGCAAGACCCTGTCTTTAATAAATAAATAAATAAATAATTGAAATCTAACAGGGCTGGCAAGATGGCTCGGTGGTTAAGAGCACTGACTGCTCTTCCGAAGGTCCTGAGTTCAAATCCCAGCAACCACATGGTGGCTCACAACCATCTGTAATGAAATCTGATACCCTCTTCTGGTGTGTCTGAATACAGCTACAGTGTACTTACGTATAATAAACAAATCTTAAAAACAAAATCTAACAATCTGATTATTATTCACCTCATGCTATTAAAAAAAAAATCAATTAAAGCTAGGCATGGTAGTCCACGCCTTTAATCCCAGCACTTGGGTGGAGGCAGAGGCAGAGGCAGGTGGGTCTGATTTCAGGGCCAGCCTGTTCTACAGAGCAAGTTCCAGGACACCCTGAGCTACACAGAGAAACCCTGTCTGGAAAAACAAAAGCACTTATTTATCTGGGGGGAGGGTGCATATCCACAACACGGGTGTGGGAGGGCAGAGGACAGCTTGAGAAGTTGGCTCTTTTCCTCCACTACAGGGATCCCAGGAGGAGAACTCAGGCCGTCAGGCTTGGCAGCATGCACCTTTACCTAGAGAGCTAGCTTATTAGCTGAATGATAATATAATTTTAATGACGATAACTAACATCTGGCAGCTGGAGAGATGGCGCAGTGGTTAAGAGCACTTACTGCTCTTCCAGAGGTCCTGAGTTCAATTCCCAGCATCCACATCAGGTGGCTCACAACCGTCTGTAATTCCAGTTCTAAGGAATCCAATGCCTGCTCCCCTGTTCCATACATAGGCACCCATACATATATATAACTTATCAGTACATAGCATCTGCTAAGCGTACTTGTATGTTAGATGTCTCTGACTCACTCCTTACGATAAATAACCTAATGGTGCAGATGTCACTACCACCTGCCATGGACAGAAAGGGGAGGAGGTACCAAAGGATGCTCAGAGTACTTAGCGCGCGCTCAAGGACACAGAAGGCTGCTGCGTTACTGTGGAGACACACCCTGCTGGGGAAGAGAACTGACAGTTCATGCTATCCCGAGGAGGCCAGTGGGAGAACAGTGTGGGGAAGTCAAATCTATGCCTTGCCTGCAATTTGTTAAAGGAGGTATGAGCAGGCTAGCCCAGGCTGGGTGCCCACCTGGACAGAACTCGCTTTTTGGTCTCCTTGGCTCGAACCTTCCTTAGCAGGTCTTCCAGCTTGCTTGACTCCTCAAAGTGAACCCCAAGGTCCTCGTCCTCAGCGGTGGTGATGATGTCCCTGTAGAACTTGGATACATTAAAGCCTTCTGGCTTCTTCAGATGCATCAAGTCAAGGAAGATCCCTGGTGCGAAGAAAGATTAAAACCAGGGATAGCGAAGGACAGCAAATGGGAATTACTGTTTCTTCTCTTGAGACAGAACTCACTTTGTAGGCCAGGGTGGCCTGGAATTCAGAAATATATCTGCCTCTGATCAAAGGAGTATGCTACCATACCAGGCTAAGTTTGTTTATTTTTATGGGGGAAGGGGCCTTAAATTTTTGTTTAAACAGAGATGGTGCCAGGCCAGATGTGGGGATGTATATTATATTTGTAATACTAATTCTTGGGAAGCAAAGGAAGGAGGAATGTAACAAGTCCATACGTCTACATGGCAAGTTTTGGGCCAGCCAGAGATAACAGGTGAGACTTTATTTCCATAAAGAAAAAATTTGAAAGATCATATCTATACCAGAGAGGCTGAGGCAGTAGGACTGCTGTGAGTTTGAGGCTAAGTTGGGCCACATTTGAGTTTTGGGCCATCATGAGTTACAGTGTGGTCTATTTATTTGTTGTTTGTTTATTTATTTATTTTTGGTCTTAAAATAAGAAAAGGGCTATCATAAGTTATGATGTATCCTATTTATTTATTTGGGTCTCAAAGATGGAACAAAGCAGTCATGTGAGGTGGTGCAACATGCCCATAATCCCAACACCCAGGAGGCAGGTCAGGGTTAGAACCAGGAAAGCAAGGTTACCCTAAGTTGCACAGCAACCTCCAGAGCAGCTTGGGTGACAAGAGAATCTGAATCTACCAAACCGACAGGCAGTGCTCAGTGTCTTGCTATGCGACCTAGACTGAAGGTCGTAGACTAAGCAATCCTCCTGCCTCGGTCTCCCATATATCTGAAGCTATGAAACAAAAACACTGCCCAACTCTAGCATTTGCTTTCAGTTAAATGGAAATGGATCTCATTTGCTGGTAGCCCAGGCTGGACCTGTATTCTTCTTGCCTCAGTCTCCAAAGTGCTGGGATTTGAGGTATGCATCACCAGGTACAGGCAAACATCCTTGATTCTTTGTTTTAAAGATGTATTTACCTGTTATACCAGTGTTTTGTTTGCATGTATATCTGTACTTCATGAATGCAGTGCGCACAGAGGCCAGAAGAGGGGGATGAATCGGCTTCTGATGCTTCCTTCTCTAGGCTAGCATGACAGTGCACAACATTAACCCCATCACCTGGGAGGCTAAAGAAGAAAGATGGCCTGCTTGAGGCCTGCCTGGCTACAGAGCACTTCCAGACCAGCACGGCTTATATAACAAAGCCACCACAAACAAACAAACAAATAAACAAAAAGACCCAAAACAAACAAACAAAGCTCCCACAGAATCTAGATAGACTATTAACATTTTCAGGACCTACAGAAGTGCTATGCCATTCAGCTGTTACAAGTACTTCCAACAACTTTCAAACAGCCACCATCCACTGCATCACTGAGGTCAGAACAAGTAAGCTGTGGTGGAGACTGTAGCCAGATGGAAGGCGACAGGCCACACTAGTGTCTCCCCCTTGGCTCTGCTTCATCTTTCCTTTGTCTCTTGGTGGCAAAAGCAATGCTTGACCTCAGCTATAAAGAAAGTAAGTTAGGAGCAATTAAAAAGAATAAGAAGGGCTGGACAGTGATGGCACAGACCTTCAATCCCAGCACTCAGAGGCTGAGGCAATGGATCTCTGTGAATTTGTGGCCAGTGGGCCTACAGGTCAAATTCCAGGACAGCAAAGACTACAGAGAGAAACCCTATCTTGAAAACAAAAATGGAAAAAAAAAAAGCAAAACAAAACAGAAGAAAAAGAATAAGAAGGGGTGGGCTGAATAGTTAAGATCACTGGCTGCTCTTCCAGAGGCCCTGGATTTGATTCCCAGCCCCACGTAGCAGTTCACCGTTGTCTAATGCCAGCACCAGGAGCTACGATGATGACTTAACTACCTCTTCAGGCCTGTACAGGCACCATGCACAAAAGTGGGGCACAAGCCGGGCGTGGTGGCGCATGCCTTTAATCCCAGCACTCGGGAGGCAGAGGCAGGTGGATTTCTGAGTTCAAGGCCAGCCTGGTCTACAAAGTGAGTTCCAGGACAGCCAGGGCTATACAGAGAAACCCTGTCTCGAAAAACCAAAAAAAAAAAAAAAAAAAAAAGTGGGGCACACACATCTACGCGGATAAAACATCCATATAGATAACATTTTTAATTAACTAATTTTTGTTTGTTTGTTTCTTTGAGACAGGGTTTCTCTGTGTAGCCCTGGCTGTCCTGGAACTCACTCTGTAGACCAGGCTGACCTGGAACTCAAAAATCCACCTGCCTCTGCCTCCCGAGTGCTAGGATTAAAGGTGTGCGACATTGCCCGGCTATTAAACAATTTTTTTAAAAATTAAAACATACATTCATTTGGAACTGGATAAATGCACAGACGTGCATTTAAAACCCCCAAATGCATAAAGTAAATAACATTAAGGGGGAAAAAGCAACTAAGAATGTAAGGCTGGAGAGGTGGCTCAGCGATTGAGAGCACTGACTGCTCTTCCAGAGGACCTGGGTTCAAATCCCAGCAACCACATGGCCACACACAACCATCTGTAATTCCAGCACTAGGGCACGGGATGCCTCTGCTGATTCCACAGGCTCCTGGATGCACACGGGGACATAACTACATACAAGCACACACACACACATACACAATATTTTTAAAGCAATGATAGAAGAACAAGGGAAGTGCCCACCAGTGTCCCGGAGGTCGCTGGCTTTGGTCCTGGCCCGGCTGGCTTTAGCACTGTCCCTGGCATGGGGGTCGTCTTCATTGGTGAACAGCATGATCCTCTTGTGACTCATCTTGAGCTGGACGTCGCTGAAGAGGTTGGCACAGACCCAGAGCGCTTCACTCAAAGAGTAGTCAGACCCATGGCCGACCGTGTCTCGGAAGTGCTTCTTCCCCTGCTGTCCCTTAAACTGGTCAAGCTCTAGCACTCGTTTAGCACCTGGTGAGAGGCAGGGTAAACAAGAGTCAGCCAACTTCACCCCAGGCTAACAGGCCAGGGGCCCTGCTCACTCAGCCCTGCCTAACTAGAGTGGAGGGACCTTCTGTGCAGGAAACCAAGGCCCTAGCCAAGGCCAAAGCTGCTTCCTCCTCCAGGGCCCTCTTTTGTTCACCTTAGTGATATTCTCACATTAAGGAAACCGTGTTCTTTGACTATTACTGACCTGGGTTATCCAAATCTTGTAAGACATAAATATTTTTGAAATTCACTGAATTTTTGTCTTTCTCGGTTCCATAGAACACCACTGCCAGGAGATCCCGATCGCTGCTTATGATCTTACTGGTGTATACACTCTGGATACACTGTAAAAAAAATAAAACTCCCTGAGTGTTAGCTTAACACTGAGTCTCTATAAGTATCTGGTGTGGCACAGAGCCCTGTTCAGTCTTGATGCTGCGTTAAGTCTGGCATGGCGGCACATGACTCCTCCTTCCCAACACTGGGAAGGAGGAGGCAGGAGGCTATAGGCTTGTTACCATCATGGTGGGTTTGTGTAGTGCTGGGGAATGAACTTATGACTTTACGCACGGTAGGCACAGCTGATCCCCAGGCCTGGGTGTCTGTTTTTCACTCTACATGTCATACACAATAAGAGTCGACTGTCTGGGCTACATGACAAGTCTCACTCTATTAACTTAGCTGTGAGGAACTGCTAAGTCACTTGCCATACCAGCTGCACGCCTTCATATTGGCTTGGTTTTGTTTCATTTTTAAGATTTTACTTTGTTTTTTGAGACAGGGTCTCTCTACATAGCTCTTGCTGTCCTGGAACCTCTCTGTAGACCAAGCTGGCCTTGAAGTCACACAGATTTGCCTGCCTCTGCCTCCCCAGCACTGAGATTAAAGGCGTGTACCACCACTGCCTCTTTGAGCATTCGTAACAGTGGCTTCTGTTTGTTGTCTCTGAAGAAATGGCTACTCAAATCCTTTGTCCCCCTGTCCCTATTTTGAGACAGGGTCTCATGAAGCCCAGGCTGGCCTCAAACTTGAAATATGTAGCCAAGGATGACCTTGAACTTCTGATGACCTTGAACTTCTGACCCTTCCATTCCCACCTCACAAGTGCTGTAAATACTACTGTGTATCGCCAGCCCAGGGTCTCCACATGTGAGGCAAGCGCCTACCAACTCCTCTAAATCCCTAGTCCTCTTCTGCCCGTTTTAAAGCTGTGCTGTAATTGTTTATTAATAGTAATATTCAATTCTAAGGATTCACTTGCAAAAAGACTTGTGTACTTGTGTGTGTGTGCGCGTGCGTGCGCGCGTGTGTGTCTGTGTGTGTAGCGGGGAATTTAAGCATCATCAACAGAAATTTTCTTTTTTTTTTTTTTTTTTTTTTTTTAGATTTATTTATTTATTATATGTAAGTACACTGTAGCTGTCTTCAGACACTCCAGAAGAGGGCGCCAGATCTCGTTACGGATGGTTGTGAGCCACCATGTGGTTGCTGGGATTTGAACTCTGGACCTTCGGAAGAGCAGTCGGGTGCTCTTACCCACTGAGCCATCTCACCAGCCCAACAGAAATTTTCTAAGGAGCCCACATTTCTTTTTTTTTTTTTGGTTTTTTGAGACAGGGTTTCTTTGTGTAGCCCTGGCTGTCCTGGCACTCACTTTGTAGACCAGGCTGGCCTCGAACTCAGAAATCTGCCTGCCTCTGCCTCCCAAGTGCTGGGATTAAAGGCGTGGGCCACCACGCCCGGCTAGGAGTCCACATTTTTAAAAGTGGTATTTATAGGAGCTGGAGAGATGGCTCATCAGTTAAGAGCACTAACTTTTCTCTTCCAGAGGACTCAGGTTCAGTTCCCAGCACCCACATGGAGCCTTACAATTGTATAGAACTCCAGGTCTAGACATCCGATGCCCTTTTTTGACATCCGCTGGTATCAACTATAAAAGTGGTACACAGACATACCTACAGACAGAACACCCATATACACAAAATAACTTTAAAAATATGTAAAATTTCAGCTAAATATATTTTAAAATTAAATAAAAGTGGCATTTTCTGGGTGTGATAGTACCCATTTATAATACTAGTACATGGTATTATACCAGTATAATTTATAATATCAGTACATAGGAAATGGGAGACAAGAAGATGAGGAATTTATGGTCATCCTTGGGTACAAAGTAAATTCTGAAGCCAGCTTAGGCTATATGAGACACTCAACTTAAAAAAGTAATGATTAGCCAGGCAGTGGTGGCACATACCTTCAATCCCAGCACTTGGGAGGCAGAGGCAGGCAGATTTCTGAGTTCGAGGCCAGCCTGGTCTACAGAGTGAGTTCCAGGACAGCCAGAGCTATACAGAGAAACCCTGTCTCAAAACAAAACAAACAAACAAACAAAAAACAGTGATTAAAAAAAAAGTAATGATGGGGGTTAGAGAGATGGCTCAGTAGTTAAGTAGTTAAGATGGCTGACTGCTCTTCTAGAGGTTGTCCTGAGTTCAATTCCCAGCAACCACATGGTGGCTCACAACCATCTGTAATGGGATCTGATGCCCTCTTCTGGTGTGTCTGAAGACACCTACAGTGTACTCATATACATAAAACAAATACATCTATTAAAAAAAAAAAAAAAAAGTAATGAGAGGGCTGTGTGTAACCATCTGAGCATGCACTGTGCTTACAGAAGACCCAGGTTCAATTCCCAGCAAACCACACCAGGCAGCTCACAACTATCTGTAACTCTAGCTCCAGATGATCTAATACCCCTCAGACCCTACACACACACACACACACACAATGATTAAAATTTAAAAATAGCCAGGTGATAGTAGTACACACCCTTAATCTCAGCAGTCAGGAGGCAGAGGCAGGCAAATCTGTAGGAACTCACTCTCTACAGTGAGTTACAGAACAGCCAGGGCCACACAGATAAACCTTGTAGTGACAATTTTGGAGTTTCAGTTTCTTTGAAAAACCACAGAAATATTGTACAAATGTGTTTTCACTTTGATGCCAGGTGTGAGATGTGGAGCTGCACAGGACTGTCCTCCGCAGGTGACTGTGATTTGTCTCGTGCTCTAGCGGTGGTGTGACTTTTTTCAGCTGCAGATAGTTCCTGCAATTGTGTGATGCTTGGCATTTTGAAGACTTTTGGGAGAGTATATAAATGCTAGGGCTCCAAGAGACAGGGTGGGTTGTTGGTTGCTGCCGGTCATGGTTTGTTAAAAGAAGAAATGGTTTGCACAAAGAAACAACAGGAAGAAATTGGGTATCCTGATGAGGAAGGTCAAACTTGCCCCAACCAGCACAAAGTAGTCTAAAAATAATGTCACCCTCTTTCCAACCCCTGACTCTATTCAGGGATCTCTTTCCTTTCTCTCCATTCTTTCTTCTCCCCTATCTAGTGTTAGAGGTTGACAGGGCAGAAGAAAAAGGGTGGGGAGGGGGAAAAGAAACAAGAACCCACAAAAGAGCAAAAGACAAGGTACAAAACCTTATCTCAAAAAACAAAGAAAACAATTTAAAGTGGCACTGATTTCCTTCTTGGCAGACTCTCACTATGGCGTTAACACTTTCTACTTTAGCCTCCAAGGTGCAGATTACAGGCATATGACATCATTCCCAGAGCATCTTTAGAAGTGGGAGGGGACAGCTACAAATTAAGTCTGATTGACACCAAAGGGAAATTCTGGAGGCCACATGAGGCCTGTGGATAAGAAACAGTCTGGCAGCCCTGGAACCAGTGTTGTACTGCAGGTGTGTAAGCCAGTCAGTCAGGAGACACAAGCTATTCCCGCCGTCCTAACCTCATTACCCACACACGTTCTGCTCCACAGTCTTCTTCCTATTTTTTAGTTTTGTGTCTTGAGAAAGGGTCTCCCTATGTAGCCCTTGTCTGTCCTGGAACTCACCATGTAGACCAGGTTGGCCTCTACTCAGAGATCTCTCTGCCTCCTGAGTGCTGAGATAAGAGACATGAGCTACCACACCCATTCAGTTTTTTGGGGGTTGAATAATGTCTTACCTGGATGCTCATATCAAAAGGTGTCAGTTCATCTTCACCCTGAGATTCGAACATAGCCCTGGAGGCATCAACCAGAAAAATCAAGCTATCTCTTCCTGAATATTTATATTCTCCTAAGGAAAAATAAATGGAAAACAATGTTTGTCTTTTGCATTGTATTTATTATGTTTACCAATCACACAAAACAGAGACAAGCCCATAGAGTCACGAATAGAACTTGCAAATTATAAGATGAACCCACTTAAAGCCTCCACTCCTGTCAGGACCCTGAGTCCTATGTCTATCTCTCACATCGTTAGTTTTGACTTATTTTTATTTCCTTTAAAAATTTTTTCAGCTGGGTGTGGTCGTGAGTATCTTTAATCCTAGCACTCAGGAGGCATTGGCTGGCAAATCTCTTTACTTCGACTCCAGGCTAATCTACAGAGTGAGTTCCAGGACAGCTAGGGTTACAAAGAGCGACTGTCTCAAAAAAAAAAAAAATTAATGTATTCATTTTATTTTGTGTGTGAAAGTTTTGATTGCATATATATGTATGTAAATCATGTGTGTGCTTGGTACTCTCAGAGATCAGAAAAGTGCATTAGGTCCCCTGGAAATAGAGCTATAGATGGTTGTGAACCACCATGGGGATGCTAGAATTAGAACCCAGGTCCTCTAGAAGAACAGCCAGTGCTCTCAACCCCTGAGCCATCTCTCCAGCCCCTGGGAGTCTCTTACACCATGAGGGAGGTTTCCTAGTGCAAGCCTGGAGCTGGGCTGATTCCAGGCAAGAGGCAGGAGGCAAGATAGAGACCAGGATGTATACCTACCAATGCACTCACTTTTATGTTAACTCGATTCCCAAGAGTCATTAGAAGCTCAAAGTCTACATCAGTTACAAAGTGAGTTTGAAGTCAGCCTGGTCTACATAAGACCTTGCCTCAGAAACAAACAGGAGCTGGGGAGGCTGCTCAGTGGTTAAAGCAATGGCTAAGAATACTTGCCGCTCTCTCACACACGATCCAGATTCACTTCACAGAATGCACATGGAGGCTCACAACCACCTATAACTTTAGTACCAGGACATCCGACTCCCTCTTCTTGCTCCCTTTTGCACTAGACATGCACAGAGGTGTACACATATACATAAAATAAAAATAAGTAGATTTTTTTAAACAACTAAAAATATGTAAATAAATAAAGTGACAAATATTACCATGGACAGAGTCATTTATTGAAGATTAAAAAATACTCTATCCGTGGCTAGTAAAAAAAAAAAAAGAAAATAGGGTTAGGAATGTTCATAGAGTGAAATAGGATCTGAATAATAACTGTAAAACTCAAAGGGAAAAAAGTATTTTAGATTATCTGGGGAGAAAAGGGAAGGATATCAGTCAGTATAAAGTGCTCCCGGCAAAAATAAAAAAAGTACACAGCGAAAATCTTTCTTCCACACAGGCCACTTACCACCTGTGTCGGGGCTCTCCTCCTCCTCTTCCTCTTCCTCGCCCTCAGTTTTGTAGTAGGACTCCCACTCTGACATGTTGGTTTGCTCACTAGGTGAGAGAAGTTATGAATTTAAATGAAAAAAGAAAAAAATACCAAGGCAGGTAGCTCTGTGGTAATGCGCTTTCCTACAGTGTACCAGGACCTATGCCACACACACACCAGAAAAAGAAAAAGAGAGACAGACAGACTTCTGGGTTCTCTTTAGATCTGCTCTAAATGCTCGGGTCACTAATAAAGAATGTGAATGATGGCTCCTGCTTCCTCCAAAGCTCTCCATATCATTGGAGAGGCAAGAGAAATGTGCATGGGGTCATTGCTGCAACAACCTCCCCTTGGCTATCCCTTAAGGATGCTGCAGGACCAAAATAGCTAGGGGTGAAGGCGAGGTATAACATAGCGGCTCAGCACTGAAGGTCCTATCTCGAGCTCCAACTGGACTGGGACGGTACTTGGTGCTCTGGCTGAAACATTCGTCTTCATTTCTCCCCCCAACCTTCAGCTAGAGATGGCTCAATCACCAGTCCTGTTCCGCCTCCTGGGAAGAAAGCAGCAGGACCCAGGTCCTGCAGGTCGACAGCGCTGCTCCGTGGTGAGGCCAGGGACCGCGCGACACTAAGCGTGCAAGCAAGGCCACCAAGGCAGGCCTCATCCAACACATATGGTGCGGCGGACCTACCTTAGCCGCAGGCGGGCAAGCCTCTGGGACAGCAGAAGGTGGGCACCACGTCCACGCGGGCTCCTTGTCTCTTAACCAATCAGCGACGTTTGCGTCATCACGCACAACACGCCCTTCGACCCACTCGCATCTCCCGCTTCCACCCCTGTTCCCTAAACTGGAACGCGTGCGGCCAGAGAAAGCCCCGCCCCCCGCTTGAAGCTCCGCCCCCGAGGCCCGTCAGCACCGAACGCACATGCGTGAAAGTGCGTCCCCGCCCCTGCCCCCTGTTCCGTGCGGAGTCTCTGGGATCTCTCTCTCTGTCACCTCACAGTAGTCGTTGCCGGTCGCGGGTGTCGGGGCGCGAGCAGCGCAGGGCCGCCTCTCCCCCGCCCTCAGGCCGGGCCCCGGCTCGGTCCCCCGCTCCCTCCTCTCCCCACCCCGGTCGGGTACCGGAAGGTCCAAGCCGCTGCCGGGTGCCCGAGGGCCATCGTGGCCGCCGCCACGGGTCCTGATGGAGCCGCCAAATCTCTATCCGGTGAAGCTCTACGTGTACGACCTGTCCAAGGGCCTGGCCCGCCGGCTCAGCCCCATCATGCTGGGTGAGGGGACCGGGGTCAGTGGGAAGAAGGCAGGTGGCCGCTGGAAGCGATCCACCGAGGGGGGTGGGGGAAGACGGGCCCATGGGTGGTAGAAAAGATCCACTAGGGCAAGGACAGTGAGGTGGGATTCCCTGAACCCCCGTCCAGCTTCATGATCTAAGCCAAGGAGACACACGCTCCGGCTGGGAGCAAGCTCCTCTTCAGCTAGAGACTGGGGTTAGCCGACTGATCTTGACGGATTCCCCCAGAAGCCAGGGAACCCTGCTTGTTTGGCTCAAAGTAGAGAAAGTGTGGATACCTCCAGCTCGTGTCCCTGGTGGTGGAAGCAACACTGCAGACGAGAGATCCTCTGGTGTCCCTCGGAGCGACTGCCCTCCGCGCCAAAAGGAAATTCCCTCTGCAGTCCTTGGAGTGGATGGGAAGAGAGCTCTAGAGCGGCGGAAGGCTTGAGCCCCTGCCGGCTCCAGGTTAGGTCAAGTCGGGTCACCCTGAGCCAGATCTTGGAACTAATTACGTTCTGTCCGACGATGCAATTTTCGCTCAACAGTTAATTGCTTTTGACCAGATGGTAAGAAAGCAGTTCTGGGGGAGGACTGGATGCTGTATCGGTGAGGATATCGGTTGTGCTCAGTTCAAATGGTTTCATGCTGAGAGAGAAAAAGAGCCCATCAGTGTAGGTCCAACTTCACTTCAAGTCAAATACCAAAATGTCTGTCATGTAGGATTTGTCAGGCTTGTCATTTCAGGTAATGGAGGACAGGAATACGTTTCAGGGATTGAAACTGACATGGTTTTGCATCATTCAATAAATAGCTATAGTGTTTCCTGGAGATATTGGAGGAAGGCCTATTTCTTAAGGAACACAAGGGGGCAGGGATCAAGGAAGCAAGGCAAGTTTTGAGGACATCCATTTGTGATGTGTCACTGAGTTGAACTTACTAATCCTTTAACCCTGGGGCAGCAAGTGGTTTTTAAATGTGGTTTCCCATCAGAATCATCTAGAATGTTCGTTAAAAACACAAATACCTGAGTGAGGCTGTTACTCACTCACTGGTAGAGTTCCTGCTTGGCATGCTCCAAGCCCCAGGGTTTGATCTCTAACACGGAAACAAAAAACAAGTGCATTCATTTCCAACATACATTGTCAGATGGGATGGGGTGGGGGGGAGCTGAAAAAACTGTATTAGAACCAACTGGGTGAACACTCCAATACTCCTAGTACTAAGGAGGCTGAGGCAAGAGGGCTGTGGGTTCAAGACCAACAAGCTGGGCTACACACATACCTGAGGGAATAAAAGAAGAAGAAAGGAAGTGAAGAGAGAGAGAAAAAGCTCAGGTCAAAACGGTTCCTCTACCAAAGAAACTGGTAGAGTAGAAGGAAACTTTGCCCTAAACTACTTTGTACTGTCTAAATGTGTGCACATTTTGTGAATCTTACATGTGCGAATTGTGGAACCATGCTTCATACTAAGCCAGAGTCTTTGGAAATCTGTATTTTTTTTTTTTTTTTTTTTTTTTTTTTTGGTTTTTCAAGGCAGGGTTTCTCTGTGTAGCCTTGGCTGTCCTGGAACTCACTCTGTAGACCAGGCTGGCCTCGAACTCAGAAATCCACCTGCCTCTGCCTCCCGAGTGCTAGGATTAAAGGCGTGCGCCACCACGCCCGGCTGGAAATCTGTATTTTTAATGAGTGTTTTGGATCATTCTTTATGTAGCCAGCCCATTATCATTAGAGAGAGATTTGGACCTAAGTCATGGGTCGTTGGCAGGGGTTAGGGTCCAGTCATGACTCAGTGGTAGAGGCCTTGCCTAACATGCACAAAGCCCGAGTTCAGTCTCCAGCACACCTGAGAAGAAAGGAAGGCAAATCTGAAAGCAAAACCTGCAAGTATTCTTCTCGTCGTTTGTTAGAGGAACGTTTGAGCCATTGGTAGATTATATCAGTCAGGTTCCACCTAAGTTCCTTGGAATGCAGCCATGTCTTCAGTTTTATCACAGAGAGGCATCGTTTGTTTCCTTGACCCATAAAGCACCCTCCAGACTGATTTTTTTTTTTCAAAAACGTATTTTTTTTTTAATTATACATAAGTACACTGTAGCTGTCTTCAGAAGCACCAGAAGAGGTCATCAGATCTCATTATGGGTGGTTATGTGCTACCATGTGGTTGCTGGGATTTGAACTCAGGACCTTCAGAAGAACAGTCAGTGCCACCTCGCTAGCCCCCCCAGGCTGATTTTTATTTTGGTCCTAAAACCTAATGTTGTTTCATTAAACAAATAATCAAGTGCTTAGCAAGTGCTGATGTTTAGTGTGTTAATGTTTAACAAAGCTGGGTAGACTGGGAAAAGATGTTTGCAGACATGGAGCTAGCTAGTGTAGGAAAGTGTGTGTGTGTGTGTGTGTGTGTGTGTGTGTGTGTGTGTGTGTGTAAAATAACAAACGTGATCTGTGTTGAATGCAAGGTAGAAAATAATATGAGAGACTCATTTTGAGTTTCAGAAGCTGTGACTTTTAGGCTGGAAATACAGAATGAGGAAGAAGCAGCCCTCCATAAGAGTGATGAGGGAGTTAGTGTTGTAGATGAAAGGGTTGACCAGCCAAGATCTAGAGCTGGAAAGCCTGGCTGTAGGGGCTGAAATTTGCCTGTGTGCAGTGTGGTAGTAAAGAAAGAAGTAAGGAAGGCAGGTGACATATTAGACTCACCACCCTAGCATTTGGGCCTTGAACCCAGGTGCTTCGAGGACACTAGGCAAGCAGTCCGCCGCTGAGCTCCATGGCTAGCCCCTCTGTCCCTTTAAATAGATGTGATGGCTCCAGAAGGCACCAGCCAAACACGAAACTTCACGAATTTGGCCTATCAGAGATCACAGCCTCACCTACAAACTTAATTCTCCTTTTCCCTGTAGTGTTTTTGTTCACTTTGTAAAACAAAGAGTTAGGGAAAGTCATAGTCATTACTTTCTAAAGCTAAGGATACATATGAGTGCGCGCGCACACACACACACACACACACACATGCACACACGCGTGCACACGCGCATGCACACACTAAAGTATTAAAACCAAAGAAAGTAGAAAATAGGCATTGCCTTTCCGTTCTTCCCTTTCATCACCGACCTTAAAGTTGCTCTAATTCAGTTAGTTTCCATATAGTGATTTCTCATCCCTAAATGTATTTGACTGTTTATTTATTTGTTCATTTGTTTTTCAAGATGGTTTGTCTGTGTAGCCCTGGCTGTCCTGGTCTTGCTTTGTAGAGCAGGTTAGCATTGAGCTGACAGAGATCCATGTGCCTCGGCCTCTCCAGTACTGACATTAAAAGGTGTGCACCATCACACCACCTATATTTGAACTTTTTCAAAAATTAATCTGTATGGGCCAGCAAGACAGCTCATCGTGGGACACTTGTCACCAAGCCTCACAACTAAATCTGACTTTGATTCCAAGAACCTAAGGAGAAAACTGAATCCCAAAAGTTGTCTTCCCATCATCCCATGTGCAAAGTGAGTGGGCAAATGCGCGCGCATACACACACAGTAAATATGATAAAAATAATGTGTTTACTTATTTTTGTAAGGATTTCTAGAAGTATATAACATAATAATTGAGTACTTGTCACAAGCCAGCCGCCCAACCCCCTTTTCCTGAGTTGCATCCACTAGAATCCTTACCACACCCATATGAAACAGGTCACCTGATCTGCCCCAAGTCACACCACACACAGGTTGCAGAGCTGGGTTATGGCCACAGAACTTATTTCACCATCTCTTTGCTAATACCAACAGTCCAAGATAATGTGTTCCCTTGTGACTAAAGTGGAGTCCTTGTCCTTAAACAGACGTCTCAAGGTTTACTGAAAAAACCCTGTGCCAGATGGTCTGAGCTACTCTTCCAGCACTGTGACCATCCCCCTTCACCCTCCTTTCCCAAAGCCAATTCCTGTCCCTTTACTCACGTACATTCCCCTGTGTAAGATCTTAACCACGGGGCTGGAGAGATGGCTGGGTTCTTGCAGAGCACCTGCCCTCAGCACCCACATCAGCAAACTCAAGTGCCTGTAACTTCAGCTCCAGGGGACATGACACCCCTCTGACCTCCACGGGTGCACACTTGTATACATGAGTAAATAATAATAAAGTTACTTTTTAAGATAATAACTTAAAAATCTTATCCAGTTCTGTTAGGGTTCATGATTGACTTAACACAGATTTCACCAAATTATCCTGTCACGATGATGGTGATGATGGTGGTGGTGATGATTTAGTTTTACTCGTGTGTGCCTGTATGCTACCTATGAGAGTGTACCATAGCAATAAATAACATTTTAAAAAACAGCAAACACATTTCAGGTCTGGGGAGATAGTTTAGTGGACATGAGAATCTGAGTTTGAGTGTATGCAATGTCTGCTGGTGCCCATGGAGGCCAGAAGAGGGCACTGGGCTAGAGTTACAGTCAGTTGTTAACCACAGAACATGGGCTAGGAACCAGACTTGGGTCCTTTAAACTCCTAACCACTGAGCCATCCCTCCAGCCCCATCCTGTCCTATTTTGAGGACATGTGCCTCCCACGACACTCTGTTCTGCAGTACCTCACCAGCCACGATTACTCTTAGCATTCTAATTGCGTGGACAGCCTAATTGCACCTTTTTCCCCCATGTCACTGTGTGGCTAATATAATTAGCTATTAAAACTGTCCTTCAGCTCTTCCTCTTAATAATTTTAGCTGCTCTTTAAATTTCGTGACCTCTTTTCGTGAAAAGGCATGTAGAGGTAAAAGCGGAGGCTTGGGAAGAGTGAGGGAAAGATAGGGCTCATGACGCAGCTCAGGATGCTTCTACCTCCTGTCCTGTGGCCTCAGGGCCTCAGGCTTGCAGGACAAGCACCTTTACCCACCGAGCCATCGCCCCAGCCCTGAGAGTGGTTTTGAACTAGGCTAACAAGGGTTTCGTGTTTCATTTCTGACTTGAGGTTTTATATGCATGTGTAATGGTTATTTTCCCCTAGAAGCACATTCAATTGTTCTCAGGTTAAAGTTTTTGGGAAACTGTGTGGGAGAGTGCTTGCCTAGCTTTCGTGAGGCCCTGGGTTTGGGAAAAAATAATCCCCACATCTGTGTACATATTGACAGAATGCAATCTAGTGAATATTTGGGTCTTTATACTTAGCTCTTACAACAGTAGCACCAGGGACTGTACTCTTAGGTGTTAATTTCTTAAAAAGTAATGTGTATGTATGTATAAAATTATATAACATATATAAGAGTTGCATACCAAGATCAAAGCAGCAGCTTACTTGAATCTTTCCAGCAGGAGGCTGGAGCTTCTGGAGGCAGAGAACCTTGCTCCTCAGAGCACCCCCAGCAATAGTCGAGAGCCAGTGCTCCTTAAGGGGTGTGAGCACCCATGGGTGATGCGGGGCTGGAACCAGGTCCTCACCGCACTATACCCTCCTTCCCAGTATTGATCATAGGAGTGACTCAGACTTGCAAATTAAATAGAATTTATTCAAATCTGAGAGAGGGTGTTTTTTATATGTTTTATGTAATCTATTGTTCTTTGTTTTCATTTTTATTGTTCATTGTGTGCTCAACTGTCTGATATCCACTGAAGAAATGGAGGAATAGTAACCCTGCATCTTTCTGCAAAATGTAAATGAATGTGGCTTGCAGGGCTCTGAGAACTCCTGGTTAATGTCTGCAGCCTCACCTTGCCCCCTCATGTTTAACACAGCACTCTTTTTTTTTTTTTTTTTTGGTTTTTTTTTTGGTTTTTTGAGACAGGGTTTCTCTGTGTAGCCCTGGCTGTCCTGGAACTCACTTTGTAGACCTCATAACTCAGAGATCCGCCTGCCTCTGCCTCCCAAGTGCTAGGATTAAAGGCGGATGCCACCATGCCCAACTTAACACAGCACTCTTGACACCAGGTTTCCTACATTAGATTCTACAACAAACCCCACTTTTATTATTTAAAAGAAGCAGCAGCCCTGTTCAAATTAGAGTTACTATTGCCATGACCAAGGCAGCTGGGGGAGAAAAGGAGTTATTTGGCTTGCATATCCATTGAGGAAAGCCAAGGCAGGAACTCAGACTAAGCAGGAACCTGGAGGACGAGCTGATGTAAGGACATAAAGGGGTGCTGCTTACTGGCTTACCCCACTTGACTTGCTCAGCCTGCTTTCTTATGGAACCCAGGACCACCAGGCCAGGGATGGCCCCACCCACAATGGCCTGTGCCCTTTCCCATCAATCACTAATTAAGAAAGTACCTTACAGGTTTTCCGACAACCAGATCTTATGTAGGCATTTTCTCATTCGAGGCTCCAATGATTCTAGCTTGCGTCAAGTTGACATAAAACTAGCCAGCACAAGCACTGTTAGGGCTTTCCTCTTGCAGAGCCTCGGTGGGGGAAAGGCTGCCTGGTACCCCAGCAGCACAAAGTGCCTTCAGGTCTCTCTTCACAGCCTGTGGGCCCTATTACCTCCCCAGGAACTTTCTCTGTCCAGTTCTTGCCCTGCCTAACTTCTGCCCATCCTTGATAGCTCAGTTCTGATGTCAGTTCTCCTACAGACCTTTTCCTAAACCCTGCCTCCAGGTCTTGCTCACATGCCCCTCTTCTGTACTGATACCATCCTGTATCCTCCTGGAAGTGTTTATTATCCTGTTTGTAACTGCACTTTTTCTAATGTGTATGCAGGTGTGTCTGTGGGAGGTTTTGTGCGCTGTGTGCATGCTTCAGAGGCTAGAAAGGGGCATTAGAACTGGAGTGACAAGTGGTTGTGAGCCACCACGTGGGTGCTGGGAATAGAACCCAGGTGCTCCGGAAGAGCAGCCAGTGCCTTTAACCACTGAGCCATCTCTTCAGCCCCTAAGGTTTTGCTGCTGCTGCTGCTGCTGCTGTTGTTGTTGTTGTTGTTGTTGTCTGAGGCAGAGTTTTATGGGCTTGGGCTGGTTTTCAGCCTCTGTCTGTTAGTGCAGAGACTAGGCATGTGCCATCATCCTCTTATTCTTGTTTGTGTTCCTCCACCATCCCACTACAAAATCTCACTCTCTACCTCAGGCTGGTCCGCAGCAATTCTCCTGCCTCAGCCCTCCATGTATTACCACATCTGACTATAGTTATTTTTACACTAGGGAAAAAAACAGTCCGGTACTGACTCTATAAAGAATACTACATGCTTAAATAGTTTTAAGCCTGCCTTTAAATTTTTTTTTTATGACTTTGTGCTTGGGTGCTTGGGTTAGAACTCGGTTTCGTGTGCATGGTCTAAGGCAAACACTCTACCGCTGAGCTTCACTCCCAGCTTCTTCATGGTTTCTGGCACCTCTTCTCTCCCCACAGACAATAAGGGGAAGCCCTTCTGCTGGTGGGCATCTTACACTATTGACTGCAGAGGGCTGGTACTACGTACATGACACAAGTGCTGCTTCTACTTTTCCCAGAGAGTAAACAGACGCTTCCAGGTAACACTTAAGCCTCGCTTACTGTTGGTGAAGTGCCAGGTAAACTACTTTGCTGCTAGGGGAGGGTTGTGTGGAGTGAACCAGAACCGCACTTGATCTATACCAAAGAGCTAATGTGTTTCTTCTCCCTGCCAAAGGGAGACCAAATGCCACCTGCAAAGAGGTGTCTCTGGAGTCCCATCACTGCCAACCACTTAATTCTTAGTAATAGGCATTAGTAGAGCGTACCAGAGCTGATCGAGCCTGTGTGTTTATATGTTTATCCAGCTTTGTGGATAAGGAGCAGGGGTGTGCTCACTCCAAGACTTTTATGTGCCTCTTAACTCTGTGCAACGAAGGCAGATAGTAGCATACCTTGTCCTGCACTTCCTATCATCCATAATAGAGCTGACATCCACACCTCCTGTTTGTTTTCTGTATCCATAATCCATAGACCTCAGAATGAATGCATTGGGTGTGCCAGTAAGTTTAGAGACACACTGCCATGTGACTACCCACTCTCCCTCCAGCTTGCTGAGGAAATCCCAGTGGGAAATAATCCGCTCTATGCTGTGCTAATATCCATTGGGTCTAATTCATGTCCCCAAATGGCTTTGTGCCCTACTTTCATAGCTCCTATTACCACCCCCACCTCACCTCTTCCCATCCTAATCTTGCACCCAAAATTAAGATGCAGTTAAGCCTGCTCTCCCATGCCTTTGATCTTGCCAAGGCCATAGTCTTACTCCTTATCTCCCCAAGAAGAAGCTCCGACACAGCAAACTTTACATCTCTACCTGGGCATCTCCAGTGAACCCATCTTCACATCTTGCCTTGTCTTTTTATACGAGACAAAATACAGGTCTTCATCATCTTCATAAAATGATAATAAATGTGAACTATTTAACATATAAAATATGTGAGAATGGGTCCGGGATGTGGCCCCATTGGCAGAGTGCTTATCTGGTGTGCACAAACCCCACATTAATCTAGTGGGCTTGATCCCTAGCATCATCTAAACCAAGCATGGTGATAGATGTCTTTAATCCCAGCAGATGGAGGTGAGAGGCAAGAAGATCTGAATTCAAGGTCAGCCTTTGCTGCATAGTAAGTTAGAGACCAGCCTAGAATGCATGACCTTTTCTCAGAAAAGAAAAAAAAAAAAAGATCTAGACCTTTGAGTATAGTTCAGTGATAGAGTACCCGCTTAGCATGTACAAGTCTCTGTTTATCCCCTAGTACAAATGAAAATGTTTAGATGTAAAGGACAAACAGGGCATGACGGCACATGCCTTTAATCCCAGCACATAGGAGGCAGAGGCAGACAGAGTTCTGTGAGTTCCAGAACAGCCAGGGCCACATAGAAAGACTGTCTTTAAAAGAGAAACAGAGAGGTATATAACACGGGAAGTATAAGCATGCCGCTCTCCTTCCATGCAACACTGAGCAAGACCTAGAACAGATGAAGGTGACACTTAGCAATTTGTAAACCTTGGAACTGACAGCTCTGGTGAGTGGGTGAGGTCACCTGTGTTCCTACCTCCTTCATTGCCTTGCTCATCCTTCTGTGTGCTGTGTGTATTGTCTCCTTGCCTGTCTGTCTTCATGTTATGTATGAATTGTCTCCTTGCCTGTCCTTCTGTGTGCTGTGTGTATTTCTCTTTGCCTGCCCTGTGTGTTGTGTATGAATTGTCTCCTTGCCTGTCCTTCTGTGTGCTGTGTGTATTTCTCTTTGCCTGTCCTGTGTGTTGTGTGTGACTTGTCTCCTTGCCTGTCCTTCTGTGTGCTGTGTGTATTTCTCTTTGCCTGCCCTGTGTGTTGTGTGTAAATTGTCTCCTTCTGTGTGCTGTGTGTATATTGTCTGCAGTAGGTTTAATCATGACCTCTAATCTACTCTTTAACTCTTCTCTCCAATTCATCCTCTCTACATCTCTCACAGCATTTTACAGCCCAAGCTGACCTCAAAGTCACTATGTAGATGAGGATGGCTTTGGACTTTTGACCTTCCTGCCTCTGGCTCCCAAATGCTGGATTATAAGCATGGGGCCACTACACTATACCCATATTACCACACATCTTTTTTCTTCTTCTTCTTCTTCTTTTTAATTAATTAATTAATTTATTTATTTATTTATTTTGGTTTTTCGAGACAGGGTTTCTCTGTATAGCCCTGGCTGTCCTGGAACTCACTTTGTAGACCAGGCTGGCCTCGAACTCAGAAATCTGCCTGCCTCTGCCTCTGCCTCTGCCTCTGCCTCTGCCTCTGCCTCTGCCTCCCAAGTGCTGGGATTAAAGGTGTGCGCCACCACCGCCCAGCCTTTTTTTCTTCTGTAAGTTTAGTGTGCATGTAAGTACTATACATGCATGTGAAGGGTCAGAAGACAACTTTCAGGAGTTGGTTCTTCTACCATGTGGGACCCAAGAATTGACTCCAGGTCATCATCAGGCATGTGTCTGTCACCTGCTTTTACCTACTGAGTCATATTGCTGATCCTTACCACAGCATCTTTTTTTAAATGTAATGTTTACTTATATGTAAGTGATACATCTGTGTTGTGGGTATGTACAGGTGCTTGGAGACCAGAAAAGGGCATTTGGACCCCTTGAGCTAGAGTTACAGGTGATTCTGAGCCCACCCCACTCCACCCACCCCCGTGTCAGTGCTGGGAAACAAACTTCCTCTGGAAGAGCAGCAAGTGCCAAGTGTGCTATACACTTATAACCCCAGCATTGGAGAAGTGGAGCCAGGAAGATTCCTGGGGCTTTCTGACTAGCCAGGCTATCTGAATCAGGGATGCCAGGCTCAGTATGAGATGTGGTGCCGAAAACAAGAGGGAGGATGATTCAGTAAGATACCTAATGTCAACCTCTGGCCTCCACACATGTGAACACACACATATGAACACGCACATGCACACACATGTGGAAGTGTAGGTTAGGTGGTACATGGAGAATCTGAGCTAGGAGGATTGCTTTGTGTTTAAGGCCAGCCTGAGCTGTACAGGGCTCAGAATGTAACCATGTGGCTCCGTGCTAGAGTGCTTGGTTGCCAGCATGCACAGGGCCCTAGACTTGTTCTCCAGCACTACAGTCAGATAAAATAGAATGCTAGTCATTTGTTTGTGTCAAAAGGCAGCTCAGTGGGTAGAGGTAACTGGTGGCAAGCTTGGTAACCTGAATTTGATGTCCAGAGCTTATAGTGAAAGCAGAGAATTGGCTCCTGCAAACTATCCTCTGACCTCCATATGTATATCGTGCAATTGTACATATTTGTACAATTTGTAAGGGCTGGAGAGAGGTTTATTGTTTAGGAGAACTGGTTATTCTTCCAAAGTACCCAAGTTCAATTCCCAGCACCCACATGGCAGCTCACAACTGTCTGTAATTCCAGTTCCAGGGGACCTGATGCCCTCATACAGGCATATGTGCAGGTAGAACACCAATGTACATAAACAAATAGAAATAATTTTTTAATTTTTATTTTTTTTAAAAAAGTGGGTCTGACTAGAGTACTCTCCTACCAAGGCCAGGCCACCCTGCCTGCCCCAGGCCTGCTGGCTGCTCATTGTTTCATCAGCACACTTGCCCTCTGCCCTGCAGAACCGCAGTCTTCACGTTTTTGAGCAGACTGTTCTCTATGGCAGATACGCCCAGCTTTGCCCCTGCACGCTCCTTCATTGGTTGAATTCAGGCTCATGAAGGTAGTTCTTTATCTTTATTAACATAGCACCCTGTCTTTACCATTGTTCCAGTGCTTATCAGCACGGTGTTTTACTTAAGTATTTATGTGTGTCTCTTTTCCACTTGACTTTGAGCTTCTGAAGGTAGGGTAGCCTGTGTTTGCATTTTGACACCTAAGGTTGCTGGTAGGTAAAGGAATAGATAGGCAGTGGGGGAGCACATGGTTAGCCATGTTTATATACCCGGATCCATTCCCCTGACACCAAATACGCAATCATTGCCTTTGGAAAAGGCAGAGCATTTAGCTTGGCTCCATTCTTTCTGAAGAATTGCACCTTAGTGAAGAAGTGGGGAACATCTTCCAGATTTACTCTGGGTTTGCTGTAGATGACACAGAGAGGTTGAAAAGACATAGTTGACTTAGCCCCCGATGGGAAGCAAGAACAGACAAACAGGACAGTGTGTTTATGTTGCTCTCTGATAAAGCAGAGTGTTTTCTGAGCTTCCTGACCACAGTGTCACCCCCTGAGGACTGACTGACTGACTGACTGCCATAGAGGAGAGCTGAGTTCTAGAAAGTCTTCCAGGAGGTTTTCACAGTTGTCTCCTGGTGTGAGTGAGTTCTACATTTACTCAGCCTGAGAAGGCACTCGGTCTAGTCCTGAATGGCTAACTCTCTCCTTTTCTCCACAGGGAAACAACTGGAAGGCATCTGGTAAGTGTGGTGGGCTCCTCATTGACTGCTCTGGGAGCAAAGCTGCTCACTCCCCAGTTCATTGGCTCTGCAGCTCCAGGCTTGAGGCCTGGCTCTTTGTTCACAATTTCCCATAGCCTGTTTTTTTTAAAGGTTTTTTTCCTTGGGATGAGGTGGGGTGGTTAGTTTTCAAGCAGGGTTTCTCTGTGTAGCCCTGACTATCCTGGAACTCAGTCTGTTAGACCAGGCTATCCTCAAACTTAAAGAGATCTGCTTGCCTCTGCCTCCTGAGTACTGAGTTCTTCTTCTTCTTCTTCTTTTTTTTTTTTTCTTAAAGAAAGGGTTTTTTTTGTTGTTTTTATTTTTTACGATTTATTTATTTTTATTTATATGAGTACCCTGTAACTGTCTTCAGACACAGCAGAAGAGGGAATCAGATCCCATTACAGATGGTTGTGAGCCACTATGTGGTTGCTGGGAATCAAACTCAGGACCTCTGGAAGAGCAGCCAGTGCTCTTAACTGCTGAGCCATCTCTCCAGCCCCAAATACTGAGTTCTGCATTCTGGGATTAAAGGTATATGCCACTATCAGCACCCCAAGTTTTACTTTTATGTGTATGTATGTGTGTCTTTACTCTATATGTGCTTTGTGCTCAGGAGGTCAGAAGAGAATGTCAGATCCCCTGATATTCAAGTTACAATCTCTCTAGCCCCAAGGCCATTCTTTTCTACACAGGGAGCTCCGGTCTTGCCAAGGCTTTCTCAGACTCTGAGAAAGAGAGGAAAGAAAAGAAGGAAGGACGATGCTTTGAAAAGTGTTTGTCCTGAGCATGCATATTCCCTATCACTGTTCCCTGAACGGTGGAGCGCAATGGCATTTACATCATGTTAGATAGTGTATGTCATCTTTAAAGACACTTAAAAGGTGTATGTGAGTTCCATGTATGGCCTAAATTCCATTTTAGACAAGGGACGTGCATCTGTGGCTTTGGTATGAGGGTGGGGACAGTCCTAGATCAGCCAGCCCACACTGAGAATGTCTTGCATGTCTTTATCTGGCTAATATAAAATTGGCTACCATGGTGCCTGCCATCTTGGGGCAGACATTCTCTCTGTAGTCTGATACTTGCTTTTCTTGGAGAGGCTGTAAGTCCCTGGCTCATTGTCCTCTCTGTGGCAGGCACACCTCTATAGTTGTACACAAGGATGAGTTCTTCTTCGGCAGCAGCGGTATTTCCAGCTGTACCCCGGTGAGTGGCTTCCCCTGGCATGCAGATGTGGGAGGGAGGGCTATTGCCTGAGAAGTTCAACTTCTAGCATGTACCTCTGGCCTGTGGCAGTTCCTCATATTAGCATTTAAGCCAGGTGTGGTGGTACACTACACATGCCTTGAATCCCAGCACTTGGGAAGCAACAGATGAATCTGTGAGTTGAAGGCTGGCCAGATCTACTCAGAATGTTCCAGAACAGCCAGAGCTACATAGTGAAAGACACTTTCTCAAAAAAAAAAAAAAAGTGAGAAAAGAAAAAGACTTAAGCTAAGAAGTTTTATAATCCTAGTGGTTGTGGAAGGAGGCAGGAAGATTGCGAGTTCAACTTTCTTGGCTACTTATTGAGTTCAAGGCTAACCTGAGTTACCTGAGACCCTCTCTAAAAAGGAGTACTGCTATGGCTCAGAGGCGGCTGGGCAGGGCGGGGCACTTAACCACCAAGCCTGACTACCAAGCTCACTCTCTAGAACATAGACAGCAGCAGGAGAGAACCATCCCTTACTAACTCCTCCTCTGACTGGTGCTCATGCTTATGCCCGTGCTCACAGTAGAGAGTGTGATGAAACCTAAAAATGTGGCTTAGAGGGACATAATTCAACAGTCAAGAACCCTGGCTGCTCTGCCAAAGGAACTAGGTTTGAGTCCCAGCATCCACGTGGCAGCTAACAACCATCTGTCACTCTGGTTCCAGGGAATCCAATGTCCTCCTCAGGCACTGCATGCACACAGGGCAAAGATATACACATGCAAGCAACAAACACAAAAATAAATGTTAAACTCAAAATGTATATAGCGGGGGAGGGGGTATGTGTGTGTGCACATCACCTTTAATCTGAGCACTTTACTTCCACAGAGGCAGGCAGATCTCTTGTGAGCTCGAGCCCAGCCTGGTCTACAGAGCTAGTTCTAGGACAGCCAAGAAAGCTGTCCTACACAAAGAACCTAGCCTCAAAAAAGCAAAACAAAGAAATGAACAAATGTGTGTGTGTGTGTGTGTGAGAGAGAGAGAGAGAGAAAGAGAGAGCTGGTGAGATGAGCTAGTTCAACAAGTGCAAGTTACTTGCTATCCACCAAGTCTGATGACCTGAATTTGTTCCCTTCAAACCACACAGTGACCTTGATAAATTATTATTCTCTGACCACTTTGCATGCATGCATGCATGTAAATAAATAAATGTATGTGTGTATGTATGTATGTTTAAAACATGTTAAGCTAAAGAAAGAAAAATGGCCTTAAAATGCTTTCAGTAGAAGGAGGTATGCCTCAGTGAACACTTGCCTGGCATGAAAGCCCTGTATTCCCTCCTCAGCACGAGGAGAAAGGAGAGTCCTCATTCATGACACCCTTCCCAGCGGACCCACTCCGTTGCCCTCCTCCAGGCAGCCTGCTCCCGTGGGTTCCTCTTCCCACGTGACCTTTCTGATTCTAATACCAGTGTCCTTTTCAGAGCATTTCTCTCAGAGCCTTCTCAGGATTGTCGGTTCATTTTAATATCATAAGTAGGAAGTCATTCTTAATTTTCTCACTGGCTACCCTAAAAGTCTTTCATTAAGCAGCATCACTTCTTTTTTTGTCCACTTTTTGAAATTTAAAGGTCTTATGGTTGAAGCTGGCCTCAAAGCCACTGTGCAGCTGAAGAGAACCTGGAGCCTCCTGATGCCCATTGTCTTTACCTCCCAGGTTCTAGGGTCACAGATGTGTTTGCACCCCCAAAAGCCTGGTCAGTTCTTAAGTCAATCAGTCTGTCTCTCTTCATCTCTTCCTATTTTCCAAGAGCTTTCACTGCAGTCCTGAGCACTTCCTGCCTGGACTGGACCTATGAAACTAGCCTGTTCTTCCTCTGTCTTCCATGTTGAAGACAGAATTTTTTTTTTTTTTTTTTTTTTTTTTTTTTGAGACAGGGTTTCTCTGAATAGCCCTGGCTGTCCTGGAACTCACTTTGTGGACCAGGCTGGCCTCAAACTCAGAAATCCCCCTGCCTCTGCCTCCCAACAGCAGAATTTTTTTTTAAGATGTAGTCTCTGAGATCCCCTTGCCTCTGACTCCCAATTAAAGATATGCACCAGCCGGGCGTGGTGGCGCACGCCTTTAATCCCAGCACTCGGGAGGCAGAGGCAGGTGGATTTCTGAGTTCGAGGCCAGCCTGGTCTACAGAGTGAGTTCCAGGACAGGACAGCCAGGGCTATACAGAGAAACCCTGTCTCAAAAAACCAAAAAAAATAAAAAATAAAAATAAAGATATGCACCACCACACTACATTCAACTCACCATGTAGCCATGGGTGACTGTGAGCTTCTGAGCGTCCCCTCTTCATCACCATAGTGCTGGGACTATGTAGCCCTGGCTATCCTAAAACTCTAGGTAGACCAGGCTGGCCTTGAACTCACAAAGATCCACCAGCCTCTGTCTCCTGAGTGCTGGGACTCGTATACCACTGTTGCCTACATGATGAGTTTTAGATGCTGGGTTTTTGTTGTTGTTTTGTTTTGTTTTTTGTTTTTAGGGAATTTCAGTTTTCACAGTGTCCCCAGCTTAGCCAGAAGGTTCAGCAAAGGCCTCCCATGACCCCTCTGATCCTGTCTCTGGATCCCTCTTTAGCCATCCTCTTCAGGTTGTATCTTCTGATCTCTGCCCTCTTCCTGCTTGGCCATTTAATCCAAGACTCCAGCCTCAGGATAGCTCTCTGATTGTTCAACTGAATGTGCCTCTCTGTCCTTCAGGTCTAAGTGGGTGTCAGTTCCCTCAGACAGATCTCAGCCTGGCCCTCCCCTGCCACAGGGACCAAAAAATTCTGTGTTTTTTCCAGCATGGCCCTTATCTCTGCTTGTCATGATCCACTGGAGTATACAATTTTTACCTACCTTCCCTAATAAACTTAAGTTTCATGAGGACAGAAATCTTGTGTTTTGTATACATTATACTCCCATTGTCCAGCTAAGATGTAGCATATAAGTTCTCCACGTATTTGTCATGTGGGTGAACAACAGGAGTTGCAATAGTGCCCTCTTGTTCTTTGGAACATTAGATAATTTTCCTCTGGCTGTCACAGTTATCATAATTACTGCTCCTGCTCACCAGGCCTTCCCCAATGCCTAGAGCAATGTCAGCCTCAAGGAAAGTGCTCAGGGCTGTCAGTCCATGGCTTTCCTAGGTCTGCCCTCCTTGATAGCCAATTGCTTGCCCTTTGGCTCCTGCTCCCACTGCTTTGCTCTCCTGTCACAGCCCAGCTGCCATGTTCTGCCCTTGTGGTCATCTACTGGGGACAAAGGGAGACCAAAGGTTCCAGATTTCTGTCTTTTTGTTGTTTGTATTTTTCGAGACAGGGTTTCTCTGTGTAGCCCTGGCTGTCATAGAGCTCACAATGTAAACAAGGCTGGCCTCAAACTCACAGAGATCAGCCTGCCTCTGCTTCCCGAGTGCTAGGATTAAAGGCCTGCGCCAGCACACTCAGCTAGGTTTCTGTCATTTTAACAAGAGAGTGAACACACAGTGCAGGAGACCTGCACAGGAACTGGAAGCCCAAGTTTTCACTCTTACCTTGATACAAACAGGAGATAGCCTCTACCTGTGACAGGAGTGTCCCAGCAGTTAAAGATGAAGCTGATGGGACAGTGTAGTTTTATGAAGGAAGTCACAATAAAATAATTGTTTTTAAGCCTGTCGCAGTGGTACATATCTCTAATCCAAGCACTTAGGATATACTGGTAGGTGGATCTGTGAGTCCAAGGCCAGCCAGGGCTGTACAGTGAAAACTTATCTAAAAATAATTTAACAGATGGGGAATGTAGCCTGCAGTTCACAAGATCCCTCTGCAAAATGTTAAAATGTTAACAAGATGTTGGGGTCTCAGCACTAGAGCACTTGCCTAGTGTGCTTAAGGCCCTGGGCTTCATCCCCTGAACAGCCAAGAAAAAGCAAAAAAGCAAAACAAACAAACAAAGGATCAAGATGGTGACTTAGTGATTCTCTTGGGTTGACTCTTTCAGGGAGGAACATTGCTTGGGCCCCCAGACTCTGTGGTTGATGTGGGGAACACGGAGGTCACAGAAGAAATCTTTCTGGAGTACCTGTCCTCCCTGGGGGAGTCTCTGTTCCGGTGAGTAAGGACTGCGTGGTGGCTGCTTGTGTGCTCCACTAGGCAGTCAAACCCTAGAAGGCAGGGCCAACTTGGCCATCCCTGCCCCTCAGCTCCAGCCCGATCGGTGTCTCCTCTCATCATGAAGAGAAAGTTACTATGCTATAGAAAGAGCCTGAGTCTCGCCAACAGCCAGCATTGCATCCCAGCATGCTTTCTGCTGAAGCCTCAAAAGAAGCTAGGCTTCTCACTCCTGCTGATGAGAATCAGTGAGTGTGTCTTCCGCCGCCTCGGGCAAGTGTTTCTCCTACTGGAAAACAGGGTTTGTGGTAGGAGAGAGATGAAATACCAACTTGAATTAATAGATGTTGAGAAGCTTGAGTCAGGCTGGGGATGCAGTTTTATTTGGCAGGGTGCTTTTCCCATCATGCCCAAAGCTTTGGGTTCAATCCGCCCACACCACAGAAACCTAAACTGATATGTTGGCACATGATTTTAATCCCTACACTCCAGAAGTGGAGGCAGGAACATTAGAAGTTTGAAGTCATTCCTGGCTACATTTGGAATGAAAGGCCTACTTGCACTATAGAGACTCTGTCTCAAAAGAAAAAAAAAGTCAAAGCCTGGTAAGATGACCCATTGGCACAGGTATTTGCCATAGGGCGCAACAGCCAGCCTGAGTGTGAACCCCAAGGCCCACACTAGAAAGAGAGGACCTGCTCTCCAACATTGTCCCCACACACATACACACAAAATGAATGTTTTAAAAAAAGATCAAGGAGGGGCTTGAGGGATGGATTAGAGAATAAGAACATTTGTTGAGAGATTCTTAGAGGATAAGGCCGGGGATCAGTTCCCTGGACTCACATGGAGAAACACCACAGCCTATAACTCCAGTGACAGGAGTTACAGTCTTCTGGCTTTCACAGTCTGTAGGCACCAACATGGTACACATACATACATTTATACATGCTCATCTGCATAAAATAAGGAAATAATTGTTTTAAAAACTAGACAACTTTATTAAGAGTTCATCTCTGATCCTAGTCCCGATGTGAGTGTAGATTCTGGAATTGTGTAGAAACCGTGTGTTTCTGGTTCATCTTTCCCTTGTAAGTCACTGCTCAGAGTTTCAGATCTGCAGACAGCAGTCCTTCTGGAGGGTGTGAGAGGACTGGTCATAGTCCTCACATAAGGCTCTGCCCACCTTCCCACTCAACAGTCACAGTCACGCCACATAGATGCTGCTGGCCCTCTCATCTGCTCTCCAAACCTCTCTCCATGTACAGAGGAGAAGCCTACAACCTCTTTGAACACAACTGTAACACCTTTAGCAATGAAGTGGCGCAGTTCCTGACTGGGCGGAAGATCCCTTCTTACATCACCGACCTGCCCTCAGAAGTTCTCTCCACGTGAGTGTAACCACTCTGTTTCTACTCCTGCGAACTCGGAAAAATCCCCCATCTGAGGCAGTCAGGAGGATCAGACCAGCCTCAGCTCCCTACTGGACTTCCTGAGAAGAGCCTGGGCTCTGTGGGACCCTGCCTCAGAAATAAAAGGAAAGACAGGAAACCCTCAAACTTAGTGCCCCTTCCCTAGGGCAGCCGAATCCTCACAACCAGTAGGACCTGTCTGGTGGCAGATTCCACCACAGAAGGCCACCATTGTTCCCAACTACCAGTGTACACTAGTCTGACCTTCGGCCTCCTTGGAGCTGGGTTTAAGTGCCACCACAGAATTTAGAAACCTACTTGACACTAGTTTTGATATTTACATAAAACCCCAGTATCTAATACACAAAGCCATTTCCCAAAAGTGCTTATCTATAGTTTAGGCTTTGGGAGGTGGCAGAATCCAGAATAACAGGACAACCCAGTTCCGAACTGTGACTTGGCTCAGTCATCTACATCCTGAGCTCTGATGCCCTCAAAAGACCAGAGTCTTCGTGTCCTTGCATTCACAGTTCAAGGAAAGCCCTCAACAGAGGTTTCCTCTGCCCCTGATGGGTCCAACCTTGGGAAGGGCCTGTGGGCCATCTCCCAGGTGACATCTCAAGAAAGGACACATACTCCCTTTTCTGATTCTATCAAGCTGCCTCTGCTCACCCTAGGAAATGTAACACTTGTAACACCTCTGGCTTCAACTGAATTAATTGGGTGGGATCCTGACCAACAGGGGTCCTGACAGATAAACTCCTCATTTCAAAACAAAACAAAAAGCTACATAGAAAACAGGGCTGTTCAAGAGCTGGGTCTCCGAGGCCTCAGACTGTCTTCTACCTGATAGATGTTCAAAACCCTGCCTCCAGATCTAGGTCATGAGACTGAGCACCATGGAGGAGCCAAAGGCTTTTCTTGTTAGTGGGTGCAGTCTCTGGGCTTGTCTGAGTGGGAGTTGATTTAGCACTTGGAGTACTTTATTTCCTTGATCTTAGGGGTGATTTAAATATGGCAGTATCAGCTCGGCACAGTGGTGTCCTAGCACTTGTGAGGCTGAGGCAAACAGCATGACAGTGATTTAAGACAGCATCAGTCTGAGCTACACAGTGAGCTTGAGGCTAGGCTAGGCTACATGTTCAGTAAGGAAAAGGGGGGCTGGGGTGTGCTGAGCATAAAGCCTGTTCCCAGAGTGTGTCGTGAGCCACTTTATCTTTTGTGGGCACTTTTTGAGACAGGATTTCACTATGTAGCTGGACTAGCCTAGAGCTCACTCCAGAGACTATCCTGACCTCAGATGCACAGATATCAGCCTCCTGAGTGCCAGGATTAAGACCTAAGGGCACGGTAATCTTGAACTCTCCAAACTCCATCTTTACAGTGTTTTTCCAGCTAGTTATTATTACAGGGACAAACCAAGTGCCCTCTAGAAAAATGACATCAACACTTGGCCACTTCGCATGACCAATTACTCTGAATAGAAGAGTATGTTTTCAGCTGGGCGTGGTGGCGCACGCCTTTAATCCCAGCACTCGGGAGGCAGAGGCAGGCGGATTTCTGAGTTCGAGGCCAGCCTAGTCTACAGAGTGAGTTCCAGGATAGCTAGAGCTACACAGAGAAACCCTGTCTCGAAAAACCAAAAAAAAAAAAAAAAAAAAAAAAGAAGAGTATGTTTTCTGGAAGAATCTTTTTGTTTGTTTGCTTGTTTTTTTGTTTTTTTTTTTTCTGAGACAGGGTTTCTCTGTGTAGCCCTGGCTGTCCTGGAACTCACTCTGTAGACTAGGCTGGCCTTGAACTCAGAAATCCGCCTGCCTCTGCCTCCCAAGTGCTGGGATTAAAGGCGTGCGCCACCATGTCCGGCTACTGGAAGAATCTTAATTTTGAAATATACCCACTCCCAGCTTATCATCCTGATTCCTTCGGCTTTATGCCTAGCGTCCTCCTCTCTCCTCAGCTTGTATCTTCTTCAAAAGAATTGTTAGAAGCTGGGTGTTTTGGTACATGCCTGAAATCCCAGCGCTTGGTAAGTAGAGACAGGAGGATCAGGAATTCAGGGCCAGCCTCGACTACATGAGACATGTCTTAAAGCTATCCCTTCATCTAAGGATACAAGTACAGCAGTCTGTACAGAAAGCTCTAGTCCCCTCTGGACGGCCAGCCTGTTCAACGACAGCTCAGCAGGCCTTGCAGGGTCAGTGATAAGATGGTAGGGCCACACAGAGTAGGGGGCCTGGGAGTAAATCCCTACGGCGAGCTACTTGGAAGATGGCTAGTGAGCTTTCTGCTCCTGGAGCACAAACCTTAGATACTCAGCTAATAAAGAGGAAGACTTTACATTGGCAGTCCATGGTCACCATGGTAACACTGTTACCTTTGAACTTGTGATAAAGAAACTCATGGTGGGAGCACATGGTAGAGTAGAGCTGCAAAGAGGAGGAAAAGGACTAAGTTTCCATTTTCCTTCAAGGGCATGTAGTCAGTGACACAACAGGCCCCACCCCTTAAAATGTTTCACTGGCGGAGAACCAGTATTTAACACGTGGACCTTGGCTAGGGAACACTTACCAAACCATAACCCTCTTACGAAAGCCATCTAAACTGTGGTAGTAGATGCTGATTAGCAAGAAGAAACTCACAACAGGCCAAGTAAGAAACTGGGGAATCCTCAGCCCTAAATGGAACAGGAGCCATTGCAGAAGATAGGATAGAAAGAGTTGAAGAGCCAGAGGCAGTGGACAGCTTACCCGGAAGCAGTGTCTTCTGGGTACAGCAAGGCAACAGAGCATAGGCACTCATAGGAGCTGTGACTGCATGCACCGGACTTGTGCAGACCCAAGCCCAGTGTGGACAGAGGAGTTGGACCTGAAATCCCACCCCTCCGTAAGGAGCTGTTGGCAATTGTTAGCTGCTGGGAGAGGGAAGGTCAGTCTTCTCCAGGTCTGCACCTCCTAATATGCCTGTCATGCTCCAGTGGAAAGCTACACTTCCAAGAATGTGTGGCAGTACAGAATGGCTTTGATGGGGGGGAAAAGGCAGACACACAAAGGTAGGGAGGTGGGGGGAATCTCTGAAAACTTTGAGAGAGGGGATTAATAGGATCAAAACACATTGTATGAAATACTCAAAGACCTTATATTTGTTATATATACTGTGGTGGTCCAAGCCTTTAATTCCAGCACTTGGAAGGCAGAGAGATAGGCAGATTTCTGTGATGTTTGAGTCCAGCCTGGTCTACATAACAAGACTGTGTGAAGAGAGATTCTCAAAAGATAAAAGAAAGCCAGTATGGGTGGTCCTGCTGTGACCAGCATCAGTGACTCCATTCTATCTGTGGGTAAGCTGCACTTCAGACCCCTCACAGCTCATGTCTGTTTCTCCACAGGCCCTTTGGACAAGCACTTCGGCCCTTCCTGGACTCCATTCAGATCCAGCCTCCAGGAGGGAACTCTGTGGGCAGACCCAATGGCCAAAGCTAACAGGACTGCACGGGACCGCCCACCTCGACAGGGCTTTTCCTTTTTAAACAAAACAAACCCTACCAGATTTCTATTTTATAATTTTACATCAGAGCTAACAGGGACGGCTTTTTAAATTTCCCAGGGAAGGAGTTCTTCAGGCTGCATGTAGGACAATGCTCCTGAGAAAGATCGAATGCCATCCCTTCTAATAGTATTATACTAATTTATTAAGGCTGTCTTGTCTGTGAGTTCACTTTTGACGCTGTTGCCTAAGCGTCCTCCACACTGGAGAGAGAGGGTGCTTGTTTAAAGAGAAAGCAAAAGTCACAGTCTGGGAGAACCCCGTCTCGGACCCTCTTTCCAGAGAACACCCACATTCCACCCAGGTTGCCACCCGGTGGCACCCAGGTGAGTTTTATACTGTCCATTCCCCTGGAGCAGTCACCTTCTAGCAGTAACTGAACCAAAGGACTTGGAGTACATGGGGGCCAGCTGGAGGCTCCTCACTCAACCTAAGTGAACTCTTTAATCACAAGTTTACCCCTCCTCCCGAGACAAGGCCACTCGTCACCACCCAGCCGGAGCAGCCGCAGCATCAGGATCAAAGGAGACTGGCAGCAGGTGTGAGGCCAGAGAAAACAGGAGAAAGCCATTCCTCCTCCTCCTCCTCCTATCTGAGTGCCAACCCTCGATGCCCACCCCTAAGCTGCTCTTCCTCAGCATAGCTTGACCTGTCACCTTTAATAAAGGTCTAGGCTGCAGCAGCAGAGACACAGGCCTTCTGTCTGAGAATTAGTTATTTATAGTCAATAGAGCCAGCCTCTCAAACCCTTATGGGTTTGTCAGCTAGGGACTAGGGGGACATGATTGTTCTCCCAAAACAAGTCTCTGATGTAGAAAATACCATAATGATATAGATTCATGGTGGGAAGAAAATTTGGAGTTGTCTCCAGTAGGGACTTTCACATTATTCTTAATATGTCTCCATTGTCATTCTGACCTTATGGGGTGTGGTTGGGGTGTGAGTGGGCGTTTTCCTAATGATATGCTGCTAGGATTTCATGGGCAGGAATAGCCTAGAAGTCTATGATCTAGACTCCAGATTCCAGAGGGACCTTAAGGTTCCCTTCTGTGGTGTCAGCCTTCTACTAGCTAATGTGGGGAACTGGATATGGAGAAGGGAGCTCAGAGCAGGCACCTGAGACTCCGCTCCACATCCATGGGGAGCCCCCACACACACACCATGGCTTCCTGCCTCTTCTGAAACTTGAGCTCACTCACTTGCCCCTACCCTGCAGGCTTTGCCACTAGCCATAGCAGTAGGCATCATGGAGATCTCTGCCTCAGAGCTGACCTGTTGTCTGACCAGAGCTATGTTCACCTAGGATGTCAAGTGGTGGTTGGGAACTTGAAGGTCACAGTCGAAGGTCTCAGGACTCAACAGTGTACAGGTGTACGTGGCTGTCACAATGTAGAGTGGAAAGAAACCAACAGAGACTGTTTCGTGTTGGTCTGTTTGGCAGAATAGAGCAGAAGGTTCAGTGTTTAAAGTTTGGTATCTGGGAAGGCAGAGGTGGCTGGAAGCCATCAATTTCCTTTGCCTGGCCCCAGCTGGTAGCATCTCTGCCCAGAGCTCTGTCCTGAGGGTGCTCTCACATGGCCATCCTCTGGTTTTCTCCTCAGCAGTAACCATGGTATTCTGAGACGTTTGCCTGAGGATTTTAGTCACTTAATTGCTTGAATTATCTCCTGTCATGTCTAGCAGCCATCCATGCCAACGTTTGTGGCCATGGCTAGCAGAGAGACGGGAAGACTGGACAGTCTCTCTGGTCTCCTTCCCCTATGCAAGTTCCATTGTCACCAGAACCCCAGGCCAGGAACCCCACCTTCACATTTCTCTGTCCCGGTATCTCAGGAGCGTGCTGTTCATGCTCAGCTGACTCCACCCAGGCATGTACAAGCAAGCTCAGAGGAAAAGGAGTCATGTGGTTCATGCCACATAGTGGACAGGTCAGTTGGTCAAGGGACAAGGGAGGTGGAGGCATGAGACCCTTGTCCTCTCCTAGACTGAAAGGTTTCTTTGAGATTCCTTCATGACTTCCTTGAAGTCAAACTAATGTCTAATACGGAGGTGTTCGCTGCTTTTCATTGGTGTTTTTCTAATGCATTAAACTCACGTCTGCCTGCTGCTGTGGTGGGTTGCTTGAATCTTGGTAGGACGCAGCCCCTGGCTTCCCCATTTGTCTCCCGCTGAGGTTAACCGTGCTGCCTTTGCTTAGTTGAAAAGCTTGTGGATGAGCGAGGGTGGTAAAGAAAGTTCTGTGGTTTTCACCATTGGTCTGTAAAGATAGAGAGAGGGCCCAGCGGGAATACTGCTGTACTGGGCAGAAGGCAGGAGGATCACCATTAGGCGTACCTGTTGCCCTAGTTTGGCTTGCAACTGGTAATAGAATAGCTTCTATTCTAAGATGGTCCTCCAGGATCATTAGGACCCATAGGAGATGCTGCAAGAATTTTCACCTGAGGGAGACCAAGCAATGTCTAGACCCCTCCTTATAAGGTCCCAATGACAAACTAAAATTCCATTCTACCAAAGGTCACCCTGGAGATTGAGTTCATTATTATTAGGCTGCTCATAGAGCCATCGGTGTTACAGAAAGGAGTGCAATAGCCCTAGGCAGCCACACCTCCCGGCATGCTTTCCCCTCACAGCATAGACAGGGAGCCCCCTTTTCATCCTTCCCAGACTGCAGACTCTCAAGACTCCAGGGTCACATGCAACAAGAGCAGAATTCCATGCAGCTAACTAGGAAGAGCGAATACTCTAGAGAGCGTCCAGTGGCCCCTCCCCAGCCCTCGTAGGAGGGAGTATGAAGTCAGCAAGCCGCAGCTGACCTCCAGGGATAGTCCTCCTATGAGGGGCGTCTGATTTCACAAAGTAGCAAGTGTGTGCACGTGCTGGTTTCCTCCCTGTCCTGAGTAAGCACTGTGGCTGCCAGTCAGTTTTCTGGAGGCTTCCCTGGTATCTCCAGGTGTGCAGCCTAGCCACCTGTATACAAAATCCAGTAGGCCAAGCTTGTGTTGATTCTTTCCCAACAACAGCTCAAGGGTAGGGATTGGACCCATTACACAAGAGGACACTAAGGCAGAGAAGCATCCAGGTGGCCACGCCGTCTTTGAATCTGGGCCATAGTCTCAGACGTCATCACTGAGGCATGGAGCCTTTCCAGTGTGCTGGTTTCTATAAGGTAGAGTACAGATGCTTTTGCCTGACATACCTGTTCCTAAGAACACACTAGGCGGATATTTTTTGAGATCCCTACTGATAACCAGCCGCCCAGGCTACCCGCCTTGCAGGGTATTGCCACTGTAGCCAGTGCTTGGCACAGACTGCATGCTCAGTAAACTTCAGGTTACTAAAGTAAGCCCTCCAACGCCACTGGCTGTAGGTTTCCTTAAATCAGTGCCGTGCACAAGCCAGTCCTGTGCTGAGGTGTAACACTACCTGCTTCTGGAGGGAAAAAAAAAAAATGACAGAAAATGTGTTGCCGGGCAGTGGTGTCACATGCCTTTAATCCCAGCACTCGGGAGGCAGAGGCAGGCGGATTTCTGAGTTCGAAGCCAGCCTGGTCTACAAAGTGAGTTCTAGGACAGCCAGGCTATACAGAGAAACCCTGTCTCGAAAAAAAACAAAAACAAACAAATAAACAAAAACCCAGGTGTTTACACTCTTAGGTTTTGAGACAAATGACTAGCCAAATCTGGGGTAAGTTCATTCGTCCTCAGTGTCCCCTTTGAACTCCAGACCCAGGACCCTTCACCCCCTAGCCATTTCCCTGAAAGCCACTGCAGAGCAGAACTGGACTCTGCTCAGGGACAGCACCCAGTAGAGAAGGCAAGGCCTTGTCCAGTTAGGAATCATACTGTGGGAACACCCAGGCGACAGGAGAACCTTAAATGATAACACCGGATGACAGCACAGTGGCTGAACAGAGGACTGAACAGCTGTGTGGGGGCAGGGCCACACAGGGGTGTGGGAATCAGGGAGATAAGCTCCGAGGAGTTGCTCTGGAGACTGATGGGAGGTGATGCTGCAGAGTAACAGGAATTTGGACCGGGCGTGGTGGCGCACGCCTTTAATCCCAGCACTCGGGAGGCAGAGGCAGGCGGATTTCTGAGTTCGAGGCCAGCCTGGTCTACAAAGTGAGTTCCAGGACAGCCAAGGCTACACAGAGAAACCCTGCCTCGAAAAAACAAAAAACAAAACAAAACAAAACAAAAAAAAAAGTAACAGGAATTTGGGTGAGGAAGGCTGTGCTGTGTAGTGAGAAGTCTGTGTCCGGTGCCTAGGTCTACTATAGAGAAACACTGAGTACAAGGACTCATAAGAGCCTCTATAAAACTAAGACCAGGGGCTGGTGAGATGGCTCAGTGGGTAAGAGCACTGACTGCTCTTCCAAAGGTCCTGAGTTCAAATCCCAGCAACCACATGGTAGCTCACAACCATCCGTAATGACGCCCTCTTCTGGAATGTCTGAAGACAGCTACAGTGTACTTAAATATGATAAATAAATAAATCTTAAAAAAAAAAGGGGGGGGGGCTGGTGAGATGGCTCAGCGGGTAAGAGCACCTGACTGCTCTTCCGAAGGTCCAGAGTTCAAATCCCAGCAACCACATGGTGGCTTACAACCATCCATAAGGAGATCTGACTCCCTCTTCTGGAGTGTCTGAAGACAGCTACAGTGTACTTACACATAATAAATAATTAAAAAAAAATAGCTTTAGGAAAAAAAAAAAAAAAAAACAAAGACCAGAGGCTGGAGAGATGGCTCAGCAGTTAAGAGCACTCACTGCTCTTCCAGAGGTCCCAAGTTCAATTCCTAGCAACTGCATGGTGGCTCACAGCCATCTGTACTGGAATCCAATGCTCTCTTCTGATGTGTCTGACAGCTGCTCTGTCTGAGCAGCTCTGGGACCACAGAGCCGTTTTATGCTGCCTCTTACGAGCTCCACTAAGCCTTCCTCCAAAAACCCAAGTTTGATTTAAGAGATATGCTTTGAGCCGGGCATAGTGGCGCACGCCTTTAATACCAGCACTCGGGAGGCAGAGGCAGGCGGATGTCTGAGTTCGAGGCCAGCCTGGTCTACAAAGTGAGTTCCAGGACAGCCAGGGCTATACAGAGAAACCCTGTCTCGAAAAACCAAAAAAAAAAAAAAAAAAAAAAAGTATGCTTTGACTTCTCAGGGTTTTTTTTTTTTTTTCTTTCAAAACAAAATTTGTGCCAGGTTGCTCTTCACATGTAATCTGTCCTGTCAGGTACATGCCTTGCCCATAATCCCAACACTTGGGAGGCTAAGGCAGAAAAACTTGTCACAAAGTATGGACTTGTCTGAACTACAGAACAAGGGCATTAAAAAAAAAAATTGTAATAGGGTATAATGGCAGTAACGCCCAGAAAAAGAAAAAAGAAAGTACAAATGTGCTGGATAGAACAGGCCAAGAACCCAGCAGGGACCTGTCACACCACTGAAAGGAGTGCCCTGGGGAGCCTGGGGACAGGCCTGTGTCCAGTGTTGCCCTTTTTCCTGTGAAATGTTTGTACTGCGGTGAGAAGTATGAACGCCAGGGGGCACTGTGGACCTTCATGATACCCCAGGCCTTAGCCAAATTCCCAAGGCTTGCCAGACTCCTGTGAGCCAGGCTGCTCTTGACTTTCAACGACCTCAGTGGCTAACAGCCAAGCTCTTTGTCCCCATTTTAGAAAGGCCCAACTGAAACTTGTCCCAGGACACTAACCATCACACTGGACCCTGTCTGTTACTCGGGCCCTTTCCGATCTCCATTTCTCAGTTCACATCTACTCCAGGCTGGATCTCCTTGCTCGCTCCTCACCCAGCAGTAAAGGCCAGCATCAGTGAGGCCTCCTCAAGGCCTTCCTTCTCTCCCCAGGGAAACCCACCCCCTGCTGAGGGTGCATCTCTCCTACAGTTCCACCAGCACCTCCCTGGGTATCAACAAGGACTAAGGTTCGATCGGGTAGGTCATGTAAACAGACAAACACCCACTGGGGTCACTGAGTGCCCAGAGAGAGGCCCTGCCACAGGGTTCTTGCTGATAACCCTGAGACCCTAGAGCCTTCTTTACATCCGGAATGATGATTCTATTTCCACAAAGTTGTCCTCGGACCTCCATACATGGGCCCTATTACTACACATGCAGCACCTTCTATAGCATATACAACAATAATAAGTACATAAGTAAATACAAAAACAAAACCCCTCTGGAATTCCTCTGGATATGGATTGAACCTTTGACATTGAGACCTTGGTTAAGGCCTTCCCCTCTCTATGCCTCATGTTCATCTGTGGCAGACAAATGTATCTGTGGTCTCTAAGATCTGTCCAGTCTAACAGTTGTCCAGACCTAGCCTGAGCTGTGGCTTGCTCTCATGCTCCATCCAGTACTCCGGGGCTGCGCTTCGATCCATAGAGATCTGTTATGTCCCCACTGGCTGAAGAAGTCCCAAGGAGACCAGAGACAACCCAGCAACAGCCTCCATGCCAGCAAACAGCACCTGAGCATGCGCACTTAGCCCTTGTTTAACTTCAGTAGACTGCCCTAGTGGGAAACACCATACATGGTCAAAGAAAAAATAACCCAATAGACCCACTCCACGGATGGGCAGCTGGTGTTGCAAAGGCCTTTGCAAGGCCATGGCTTCCCTGCTCCCCACTCTTCCTAGGCTAACCCCGTTAACCCTAATAAGAGGAAGTGACTGAAAGGATCCACCTGTCCAAGGTCACCAGGAAGAGCAGACTCATGAACTGTCTTGTCAGTCTCAGCCGGGCAGTGGTGGCACACACCTTTAATCCCAGCACTTGGGAGGCAGAGGCAGGTGGATTTCTGAGTTCGAGGCCAGCCTGGTCTACAGAATGAATTCCAGGACAGGCAGAGCTACACAGAAACCCTGTCTCAACAAACGAAAAAAAATAAATAAATAAATAAAAAATAAAAGTCACACTCCAGGTCTCAAAAAGGAGGCTGGTGGTCCCTAAATTATTTTTTAATTATCTTAGGGCTAGAGGGGTGGCTCAGGGGTTAAGAGCACTCGTTGCTTTTGCAGAGGACCCAGAATCAAGCTTTTAAATGGTGGCTTACAGTGACTTCTAGTTCCAGGGAACCCAAAGCTGCCACCTGACTTCCACAGGTGCCAAGCACACACATGACACCCACACATTCAATCAAGCAAAAAAAAAAAAAAAACAAAAAAACCATAAAAAATGATTTTAAACTAGTTTTATCTTTTTGGGTTTTTTTTGAGACAGGGTCTCACTATGTAAACTTTGGCTGTCCTGGAACACTCTCTGTAGACCAGGCTGGCTTTGAACTCATAGTGATTTGATTGCCTCTGTCTCATAAGTGCCGGAACCTAAGGAGTATGCAACCATGCCAAGCCTCTTGCCTTTTATTAACAGCGAGCAGCCAGGAGAAAGCAGGGCATTTAAAGGAACAGAAATGATTGGAAGAAAGCCTCCACGAAGGAGCCATGCCACGCAGACCAAACATGGACAGCACTTACCGTGGACCCTCAGTCTTGTATCTTGACCCAGAAGAGCCCATCTTGTCAAGCTGAAGTTACAGGTCCTGCCTTGCTCTGGTTGTCAAAGTCACCCACTGGCCAGTCTTCCCCAGTCTTGTTCCTTTCTTTCCCCAGGGCTTCCCCAGGGCCCTATCTAAGTACCAGTTGCCAAGGACAAACCTTTCTCTTAAAGGGACACACTGGAAGCCTCAGGGATTGCTCCAGCTCAGGTCTGTGCCTCAGGGCAAGTCCTTGCACATCTGGGTTTCACCACATCTGGGTTTCACCACATCTGGGTTTCAATGGCTTGATTCCTGAAGGATTACATACGGTTGGACTGCAATGGGAAAAGCGACCTTATGGCCACAGTGGCACAGGCTAATAATCTCATTGCTTCAGGAGCAGGGGAAGGGGGGTTTAGGCCAGCCAAGAGTGTGTAGCAAGAACCCATCCAAAAAGAAAAGAAAAAAGGCCAGGTCGGTGGCTCAAGTTTATAATCTCAGCTTTTAGCCGAGAAGGCATAAGATTCGGGAGTACACTGGACTGTGGTGGCGCACACCTTTGATCCCAGCACTTGGGAGGCAGAGGCAGGTGGATTTCTGAGTGAGAGGCCAGCCTGGTCTACAGAGTGAGTTCCAGGACAGCCAAGGCTATACAGAGAAACCCTGTCTCGAAAAACCAAAAAAAAAAATAGAAAAAAAAAAAAAATCCGGAGTGCATAGGGAAGCTCAGAGGCCTTTCAGAGCCCTCTACTGAAGTCTAAAAAGGACAATTCACTGAAAATCTAAACCCGAGGGATGTGCGTGCTGTTTAGAGAAGGAGACCTATTCTTTGTCTTTGGGAAGTTATGTTAACCTTGAAACTCACAAGAGAAAAACCACAATTTTGAACCAAATTTGAAGCAAGCTTTAATTAAATAATGACTAGGGTGGGCTTTGGTCAAGACCACTCTCTAGAATTCCCAGCTAAGTGGAGACAATGTTGTAAGGAATTTTTTTTTTTTTTTTTTTTTTTTTGGTTTTTCGAGACAGGGTTTCTCTGTGTAGCCCTGGCTGTCCTGGCACTCACTTTGTAGACCAGGCTGGCCTCGAACTCAGAAATCCGCCTGCCTCTGCCTCCCGAGTGCTGGGACTAAAGGCGTGCGCCACCACGCCCGGCTTGTAAGGAATTTTAAGGGCAAAATCATATGGCCTTTGTATTTTCCCATGTGACTTTATCTTTCAGGAATTGCAACTCCCAGCATTCCAGGAAATTATTGGGTCCTTCGGTAGGTGGGGCTCACAGTTTAACTTTAGGTTTTACATTCCCTCCTCCGTAGGGTGTTGTGTTTTTGTTTTTGTTTTCGAGACAGGGTTTCTCTGTGTAGCCCTGGCTGTCCTGGAACTCACTCTGTAGACCAGGATGGCCCCTCCCTCCCTAGGTCAAATCCTTGACTGAAGGAGGGGTACTTATTTATATTGGGATCTAATAACCATCAGTTTCATGGTACCCAGACATGAATTATCATTTGGTTATTGTATCAATGATGTAAGAGCCAACAGTAATTAGGAGAAGCAGAATGGCCAAAGTCTCTATGATGGCTGACAACTGAGTTACTACCCAGAAGGAGCCTGGAATGGATGGGGCACCAGTCATTTACTTTATCTCAGGACCCCTTTCTGTAATAGTTTTTTTTTTTTTTTTTTTTTTTTGGTTTTTCGAGACAGGGTTTCTCTGTGTAGCCCTGGCTGTCCTGGAACTCACTTTGTAGATCAGGCTGGCCTCGAACTCAGAAATCCGCCTGCCTCTGCCTCCCAAGTGCTGGGATTAAAGGCGTGCGCCACCACGCCCGGCTCTGTAATAGTTTTTAGTATGCCAGATTACAATCCCAAATGGATTGTGTTGTAGAAAATATTTAATCTCAATCTGTAGTTTCTACCCTGCCTTTAACCATTCAGTTCCCAGATAAAAGACACATGCGACCTTGGTATTTATACTAAGCCTCAGTGAGCACCACAGCTGGGCAGATATCCATCTTCTATGCTATTATGTCGATTTCCCTGCCAATAACTCCACAATATGAGCTGCCATGTTCCATCTGGGCTGCTCTTAGTTCCAACTGGCCAGTCTTCATGGCTATAATTTCAAGATTCTTACCCTTGGCATCTTCTCTCTCTACCTTCCTCTCTCTCCTCCTTGTGTTTCTCCCCAGAACCCAAGCCCCAAAACCCTAGACCCTGCCTATCTCAATTCTGCCCAGTTATAGGCTGCAGGTGTTGGTATCAGGATCGGCTCTGAAACCAGTGACATCACACCTAGGCAACAGGGACCCGCACATCTGTTGCCAAGACAACTGACACCATATTCCCAGAATCCACTTGGCTCACCTCCCACCTCTACCTGCAAACGGCTATGTCACTATCTAAATAAAAGGAAGAGCCCTCTAACCTCTCTCTCTCTCTCTTACCCCTACCCTTTCTCCTTAGCAGCCACCTCTGCCCTGTTCTCCTACAGTAAAGTGTTTGGCCTGCTGTGGTCTGTCTGGAGCCAGGCTTCTAACACAACAGCAAGCATCTTTATTAACCAATCAGGGGTAACCCTGTACAACCTACTACAGACTTGTACAGAAATAACTATTTTCCCTTAAAGCTATATACTACCTCTTCATTCTACATAAACCAGGCCAAGTGCTGTATCATACTGTAGAAATATTTCAATTAATGAATCTACCAGTTGATATATTGGGGCCCACTTTCTTGGTATGTCAGTTGGCTTTTTGACTGTGCTAGGAAGTTTCCTTTTGACTTAGCTGAAATGCCTGCAGTGGGAGGTGGGGCAAGACTTACTCTCCTTTGTAACTACTTCCAGCTGAATCTAGGGCAGAGTTGTCAGGACTCGGGAAGGCTGAAAGGCTGTCAAAGGCTGGGAAGGGTTTCAGACAACGAGGCATTCATCAGAAGAATCTGGTTAGCTAACCCAGCTGAGGAGGCAGGAAGCAGCAATCACATAAACTAGGCTGGTTTACCTAGACTTTCAGCAAAGTCCAGAGCTCAGCAGTTTGTAGTCCACAGGTGACCCCAAATGGTGTCTCAGCCAAATAGAAATCTACTGAGACAATATAGACTAGGGACAGAAGTTAAAATGTTGGAACTTAAAAGGAAACCTTACATTTGGAACTTTCAGGCCCATAGTCCTAGTAATTGACAAAAGGGAGGAGTCTCAAGACAAGTGGGGAAATCCCACCCTCAGAACTAGACAGGTGGGAAACTTGGCTACACTTATCTGGAGTCCATTTGACCTGTGACAGGTAGAGCCAGGTCTTAGGACTCCCTGAAGCTTATGTGAATTTTTAGTTTACAAGAAGAGATAAAAGTGTTTAGATATATTAGCATTATCACTTGAGGTAGTTTCAATACTTATTAATAGGTGTGGGCTTTTTGGGAGTAGGTGTGGCCTCGCTGAGGAGCTGAGGAAATATGCCAATGTGGGCCGGGGGGGGGGGGGTTGAGAGAGCTTCCTCCTAGCTGCCTGCAGACACCGGTCTTCTCCTGGACACCTTCAGATCAAAGTGTAGAACTCTCAGCTCCTCCAGCGCCATGCCTGCCTGGATGCTGCCATGCTCCCACCTTGATGATAATGGACTGAACCTCTGAACCTGTAAGCCAGCCCCAACTAAATGTTGTCCTTTATAAAAGTTTCTTTGGTCGTGATGTCTTTCCACAGCAATGGAAACCCTAACTAAAACACCACTGGATTGAAATCCACATTGTAACAGCAGTCCTGCCCAGTGGTTAGAGTCACCGAGTTTGAGGACCATTATCTATTAAGCATATCTGAGCTAAGCAACACTAGCTTGGGGTTTTTGTCGTTGTTACTTGCTTTAGACTATACCTTGAAATCATATACATGAGGTTTCTCTCTAGCCCTGGCTGTCCTGGAACTCACTTTGTATACCAGGCTGTCCTCGAACTCAGAAATTCACCTGCCTCTGCCTCCCAAGTGCTGGGATTAAAGGCGTATGCCACCACGCCTGGCAGTTCTGAATATATTAAAGCTTAATCATCTTTAGCAGTTTAATAAAAATCTTTTCATGAAAGGCAGGTGTTGTGGTGCACACCTTTAATCCCAGCACTCAGGAGGCAGAGGCAGGCAGATTTCTGAGTTCGAGGCCAGCCTGGTCTACAGAGTGAGTTCCAGGACAGCCAAGGCTACACAGAGAAACCCTGTTTCAGAAAAAAAAATCTTTTCATGAATACAGTCCATAGAGAGATCAGTAGCTTTATTTTCTTGGTCCTTACATAATGTACCATTATGTAATATAATAGTTTCTTGTATGACTCAGTTTACCAAAAGAGCTACAGCTTACTAGCAAACATGCAGTGGCCCCATTCATACATGCAAAACAGCAGTCAAAATTTTTCTTACCTCCTTTAAAGCTCCAATTTCTTTTCTTTCTTTTCTTTTTTTTTTTTTTAAAGAATTATTTATTTGAGCCGGGCATGGTGGTGCATGCCTATAATCCCAGCACTTGGGATGCAGAGGCAGGTGGATTTCTGAGTTCAAGGCCAGCCTGGTCTACAAAGTGAGTTCCAGGACAGCCAGGGCTACACAGAGAAACCCTGTCTCAAAAAAATAAAAAAAAAAATTATTTTATGTATATGAGCACAGAAGAGGGTATCAGATTCCCAATACAGATTGGTTGTTAGCCACCATGTGGTTGCTGGGAATTGAACTCAGGACTTGGGAGCAGAGGCAGACAGATTTTGAAAGAAAGAAAACTAAATTCAAGACTTCAAAGCCCTAGCTAGAAAGTTTATTCAAGGTCCATGATTCATGCAGCTTGCTAGTTAGGAGGGCTTTTTGGGCTTAGAGCAAAGAACAAAAGCTGTAAAGTCATCCCAGGAACCAACTAGTCATAAAGATAGGGAAGACATACAAGAATGTCCGGACTGCAGCCGGGCGTGGTGGCGCACGCCTTTAATCTCAGCACTCGGGAGGCAGAGGCAGGCGGATTTCTGAGTTCGAGGCCAGCCTGGTCTACAAAGTGAGTGCCAGGACAGCCAGGGCTACACAGAGAAACCTTGTCCCGAAAAACCAAAAAAAAAAAAAAAAAGAATGTCCGGACTGGCCCGGCGCCTCCCTATCTCTCACCCTTCTGACTTAAGTTAAATGTTAACCAGATGCTCTGCTGTTACCTCCATCTACATGTACAGTCTGCTGATGTTTAAATGAACCAATCATGTGAAACCGCTCCAATTCCTCCCCCAGCCCCAGACCCTTTTCTATAAAAACCCTAGCTTTCAAGCCTGGTGATCGAATCCACTGTCTTCTGCATGAAATATGTTTCGACCCGGAAATGGCTATGCCATTAAACTACCTCGTGTATTTACATCAAGACGGTCTTTTCGTGATTCTTTGGGTACACACTGAATAGGGAATTGAGTGGGGGTTTCCCCACTAGGTTCTTTCAATTTCTGAGTTCAAGGCCAGCCTGGTCTACAGAGTGAGTTCCAGGACAGCCAGGGCTATACACAGAAACCCTATCTTGAAAATGCCAAAACAAAACCAAACCAAACAAACAAACAAAAACCAGCTCTTGTCACAGGTTTACTTTTGGGCTGGAGAGATGACTCAGCGATTAAGAGCACTGACTGCTCTTCCAAAGGTCCTGAGTTCAAATCCCAGCAACCACATGGTGGCTCACAACCACCTGTAATGAGATCTGATGCCCACCACTAGTGTGTCTGAAGACATCTACAGTGTACTTATTATAATATATAAATCTTTGGGCCAGAGCAAGCAGGGCTGACTGGAGCCAAGCAGGGTTGACTGGAGCAAGAAGAAGTCCTAAATTCAATTCCCAACAACCAGATGAATGCTCATAGCCATCTGTACAGCTACAGTGTACTCATATGCATAAAATAAATAAATCTCTAAAAAAAATGAAATGTTCCTGCGGTTCATTAGCTCTGTCATGCAGGTTAGGCGTTAGAACACTGCTGAAGAAGGTGAATGTGGAGTGCCTCTTTGATATGCTGAGTGTATTGGCCCCTGGTATCACTAGAGCAGTCTTGGGCAGATCAGAATTTTTAAAAAGTTGTGACTCTGGCTGAACTCCCCAGTAGTAACCAGTGAACCTGTGGGCCAAGGGATATTGTCCTGAGCAGCGGTCGGTCCATGAACCTTGCGAGGTCCTTACCACTCCCCACTCCCCAGGAAAGTACTTCATAACCAGAATCCGGAAAGCAGACAACGCGGCAGAGAAAGGGAAAAAAAAAAAGGATTCAATGACTTACCAAAAAGCAGGCCTCCAGAATCTTGAGTGTGAAATGGTCTTTCTTATCTCACTGGGGCCTCCAAATATTAATCTTGAGATTAGAAAATAAAAAATTTTGAGCCAAATTTGAAACAAGCTTTAATTAAATACTGACCAGGATGGAGTTTTGTGAGGATCACTCTCTGGGATTTCCAGCTGAGTGCCAACAAAACATGGGTTGTAGGGGCTTTTAAGGACAAAACCACATGGACACTCTACTTTCCCATGTGGCTCTAATTTTTTTTCAAAAACTACAACTCCCAGCATTCCAGGAATTCTTTGGGTAGGCGGCCCTTACAGGTTAACTTTGGATCTTACAGTTATCCATTCCTAGTTCAAGGAAGGCAAAACTCATCTCACAGCTCTGTTATCAGGACCTAGTTGTTTCAACCTGTTTCCTAGGTTGGAAAAACAGAAAAAATAATCTTCATGTCACAAAAAGCAAAATAAATTAAGAAAACAAAACAAAAAATGGGGGCTAGAGGGATGGTTCAGTGGTTAAGAGTACTAATTGTGAGCTGGAGAGATGGCTCAGCGATTAGGAGCACTGATTGCTCTTCCAAAGGTCCTGAGTTCAATTCCCAGCAACTACATGGTGGCTCACAGCCACCTGTAGTGAGATCTGACGCCCTCTTCTGGATTATCTAAAGACAGATACAGTGTGCTTACATATAATAAATAAATAAATAAATAAATCTTAAAAAACAAAAAGAGTACTAACTGCTTTTCCAGAGGTCCAGAGTTCAATTCCCAGCAACCACATGGCGGCTCACAACCATCTGTGATGGGATCCTATGCCCTCTTCTGGTGTGTCTACAGTGTACTCATATAAATAAATCTTACTTAAAAAAAAAAAAAGCATGGCGGCTGGATAGATGGCTCAATGCAAGAGCATACAGCTCTCTTGTAGAAGACCCAAGTTCTATTCTCAACTCCAGCTGCAGAGGATCTGAGGCCTCTGCCCCTCTCCCCACCCCACCCCACCCCCATCTGCACTCACATATACCCACACACAGACACAAGTATATATATAACTTATAGTAAACCGTACAAAAATAATTTAAGATAATTTAAGAATGGACTCAGAGGGAGGCCTAAGAACCATTTTATTAGAGTTTAAAAGAAACATCGCGGGGCAGGCAACCTGAAAATCCAGGCCAATTCCAGAAGAAATACGGAGAAAGCCACGCCTTCTTGGGTTAGATATGAAGTTTAGTAATGGAGGCTCCCAAGCAGCCCCATGGCAGAAGCAGAAGAGGGGGATACAAATAAAGCAAGAGAGCCCAGTACATCAATAGGACGGGGGCGGGGAGGGGGGTGGGGAGCCCAGACACTGGCAAGTATTCAAAAGATGGGGAAAAGAAACAGATGTGTTTTGGAACTTAGGACTCCAGGAAGTGAGCTCCACAAGTGACTAGAGCCAAGACAGAGTTTCGGCCAAGGAAAATACATTCTCTCATTAAGGAGATAATTGTTCCTCCCATCTCTTTAGCATATTTTAGGTCAATCAGTGTTCGGAGGTGTGGTCCCTTGGCCAAATAACTGACAGGCCTAGCTGGAGTAACACTCTTTTCTTTTTTCAATCCCTTGGGTAGATTCTCTGGGAAGTGAGCAGGAAAACGGGCAGGGTAGCGCTGCTTAAGCCCCACTCAGTCGTCCTCCTGCAGGTTGATCTTGGTGGGGTCAAAATAGTTGGACTCCATGATGGGGAGGCCACTGGCCTCTCGGTGTTTCACCAGCATCGCAGCTTCCCGGCGGGCCCACTCGATCATCTTATAGTTGGGCACATAAGCCACAAAGGTAGTGCCAAGGACCAGGGCGATGGAAACACCAAAGAAGAAGACGGCGTGCATATTCAAGGCATCCACCTTCGGGTCGTCGTCGTAACCATGGAAGTCTGGGTTCTTCAAGTACACGTTTTCGTCCTCGGGATCTGGGTCCTCCATCCACTGCACGGTCGGTTCTTCCTGCTCCTTTCGAGCCGCAGGGGACCGAGCAACCACAGCCCTGGAGGAGCTGGATTTCCAGCAAAGTGGGGCAGCCTGGAGCTGTCGAATTGCGGAAAGGCTGCGAGCACACAAACTTAACCGCCAAGCCGCCATGACAGCTGCAGTGGTGGGGGTGGGATGGGCAGAGCCGGGAGGAGAAGATAACGGATGGGCTGACACAACTTCCGTTCCTGGGGGTGGGGCATGTATTTCGGTGGTGTATGGAGAATAGCTTCCCCTAACTGATATCTACAGAGCACTGACATCCCCCGAGACTATGGGAGCAGTCCTAACTGTACATTAGATGACACACCTAATGCTGACAGTCAACCAGCAGAGATGTAAGAGATGGAAGTCGGGTCCTCTGGAAGAGCTATAATAAGAGTGCTTAACCTCTGAGCCATCTCTCCAGCACCTACGATGTTTATTTTATAAATTAAGCACAGTAATAATTAGTAATAACTAATAACGATTGTAACAACGCTTCCTTGAAAATTCTTGGAATGTGGAATCCTCTCGGATTCTCACTGTACCACATAATGCTACACGTGATGCCGCGGGATGATGCAGGTCTGAAGAGGAGCTGGACTGAGGAGAATGTGGGCACTGGGACATGGGACACCATCATCTTCCTCCTTGGATACAGGGACTGTGATACTATAGAGTCCCTAAATAAATAAATCCTTTTTAAAAAGGGGGGAGCAGAGGCTGGAGAGATGGCTGAGCGGTTAAGAGCACTGACTGCTCTCCCAGAGGTGCTGAGTTCAATTCCCAGCAACCACATGGTGGCTCACAACCATCTATCTATATCATCTATATCATATATATCTATATCTATATCTATATCATCTATATCTATATCATCTATATCTATATCTATATATAGATATAATAAGTAAATATTTGGGCCAGAGCAAGCAGGGCCGAAGGGGGTAGGGGGAGGTAATGGAGCAAGAAGAAGAAGGAAAACAAAAAACCCAAGGGGGGAAAAAGAGATTTATTTATTTAATATATACAGGTGCTCTGTTTTTATGCATACCAGACTAGGGAATCAGATTCTATTACAGATGGTTGAGAGCTACCATGTGGCTGCTGGGAATTGAACTCAGGACCTCTGGAAGAGCAGTCAGTGCTCTTAACCACTGAGCCCTCTCTCCAGTCCCATCATAGACTCTTAAAATGTCTCAAATAATGAACATGTGGGACATGGAACCCCCTATTGTCCCCAACATGAGCTGGATGGGGAAGAATACAAGAGATTTAGTGAGGCTCTTCCAAATGGAAGAGTTCAAAATCTACAAATTGCTCATGTCTGGAATTTTCCATGTAAAGTTTCTGGACCATGATTATCTACTGTAATTGAAACCAGAGAAAAACCAGTGACTTTGGGATGAGCAGCGTTCATTCCTACATTTCGACTATAAAGAGCTGGTGCGAGGCCTGCTGAATGTGAAGGAGCCTTGAGGTCTAAAGTCACTCACAGAAAGATGGTGTGTGATTGTGCTCTGTCAAGTCACGGAAGCAGAAGGCAGAATGATGTGTGCTGGAGCTACTGTCCTGGGGTGCAAAGCGCCATTTACCAGGTGAAGTGACCTGGGGAGGGGTTGCAGTAGTGGCTGCACACTGGGAATGACTTGCAGCCCCGAGCTGTAAGAGAGGATGACCTGGGAGTGACTCACTGGAGCTCGTGGCCTGAGCGTAGGCCTTGGGATCCCCAACACCAGGAGAAATCAAATGTTAATGCTGGTGAATATTAGTGATGCTGACCAAAATAAAACAAAAAAGACGCTCAGACACACTCATCAATCTGCCTGGTACGGCAAGGAGTGTGGCCAGGGCTGAAGAGCAACCTCAGCTTGGGGAGTTCTGTCCTACACAGTCCAGGACATAGTGCTTGAGTCCTGTCAGGCTGTGAGACCTTGACTGAGAGCCTGGGACATGCTGACAGCAGTGTCTCCTTACAGCTGGGGCTGAGGGCCATGTGGCATCGCTGACACCAGCAACAGGGATTTAGGCAAGTGGTCCATGGTTACCTGGGTGTGACTTGGAGTGTGTGGAGATGGGTCAGCCATGTGGGTGTTCCATCTCTCTGGCACCCACCAAGTCCCTTGTTAATTAGGCTATTTGAGCTTCTCTGTGAGGAATGTCTTCAACCTGAGTCACATTTGGTGGATGGAACTCCTGACCAGTGCTATCTTCTGTCACCCAAACAGGAGAAGTGCTGACTCTTAGCAGAAATCTAATTACATCTGTCCCTGAGACCCATGGAGTCCTGACATCTACCTACAGTCTGTTGTCACAAACCTAGTCGCCATTGATAGCCCTTTATGGATGATATAGGGGTCATCTCTTACTTGTTGCAGGATATTTTATCACATGGTGAACCCTGAGATTATATTATTTATTGAAAAAAAAGTTTCTAGTTAATGTGTGGCTCAGCCCTTAGTACATACCTTTAATCCAAAACAATGAAGTTAGTTTGTGGAAGGAAGCACCCATGATTGAAAGTGATGTCTAATTGGGTTGCAGGCCAAGTGATGAATCAGAGAAAGATTTGACAGAATAGGATATGCCCAACTCTCAATGAGAAGAGAGAGGAAAGGGAAGCTACTTAAGAGAGCATCACAGAGCCGGGCACAGTGGCGCACGCCTTTAATCCCAGCACTTGGGAGGCAGAGGCAGGCAGATTTCTGAGTTCGAGGCCAGCATGGTCTATTAAGTGAGATCCAGGACAGCCAAGGCTATACAGAGAAAACCTGTCTCAAAAAACAAAAAACAAAAAACAAAAAACAAAACAAAACAAACACACAAAAAAGGAAAAAAAAAAGAGTATCACAGAGGACATAAAAAGGAGAGGAGACAGTTTTACTGAGAGGGTTTTACAGAGACAGGTTGAAGAGTGAATAAGCTAGATACAGGTGAAGACAGAACGAGAAGGAGCCAGAAGAATAAAACAGATAAGTCCGAGGCCAATCAGAGCAAAAAGTTGAAAGCAGGGAGAGGCCAGATTGAATCAGTCAGCTTGGAGAGGACTTTGCGCCAGAACACCAGAGGCCAGCCAGGGATCAAAAGGAACAGAGAAGGATACACTTAATAAGCAGGCTGAAAACATTGTAGGCTTAGATAAGATTGTGTGGAGATGGGGCTGGCCAGATGGCTCAGCGGTTAAGAGCAATGATTAATTGCTCTTCCATAGGTCCTGAGTTCAAATCCCAGCAACCATATGTTGGCTCACAACCACCCGTAATGAGATCTGATGCCCTCTTCTGGTGTGTCTGAAGTCAGCTACAGTGTACTTATGTATAATAAATAAATCTTAAAGAAAAAAAAGGTTGTGTGGAGACTAGAAGCTTTCAGGACTAGGCCTAGATTAGCAGATGGAGGCAGTAAGCCTCTGAAACAAAGGAGAATAAAAACTACTTTTAGGCTGATGGCCTTTTAGGTGTCTCAACAGTTAAAAGCACTAACTGCTCTTCCAGAGGTCATGAGTGCAATTCCCAGCAACCACATGGTGGCTCACAATCTTCTGTAATGGGATCTGATGCCCTCTTCCAGTGTGTCTGAAGACAGCCACAGTGTACTCATATAAATAAATAAATAATAAAAATTACTTTTACAGTCACTCCTAAAGGTCAACACAGCTCTCCCCCTCTCTTCTCTTCAGTTCATGGTACAAGTTCTCATTTTGTAGTCCAGGTTGACCTAGCTGGGTAGGGCAGGGTAGCCTCACTCTTGCAATTCTCTTTTTTCAGGCTCCCAAGTGCTGAAACTGCAGCCCTGTGCCAGTGCATCCTTTAATCCCAGAAGTCAAGTTGTCTCCTGGGGAGAGGTGAGGCAGGGGAAAAGGAAGGCTTCCTGAGTCTAGCGTGGCTTGGTGGGGACAGGTAGAGAGTGTCACGGCTCTCCTGGCCATAAAGAATATTTAAACAGCCATAAAGAATATTTAAACAATAATGTACAAATTTTATATTTCTCCTTTAAGGATTGTCCTCCCTGTTAATGTTAATGACTCCATGATAATCAGACCACACAAGTCGAGGAGGCAAACGTGTGGCAAAATGGTAAATGCTGGGACCTTTAGGACAGCCCTTAAGACTGTGGAAAAGGGGGGCTGGAGAGATGGCTCAGTGGTTGGGAACACTGCTCTTCTGAAGGTCCTGAGTTCAAATCCCAGCAACCACATGGTGGCTCACAACCACCCACAACCACCCATAAGGAGATCTGATGCCCTCTACTGGTGCGTCTGAAGTCAGCTACACTGTACTTATATATAATAATAAATAAATCTTATATATATGTATATATATATATATATATAATTTCCCAACTATGCAAAAACTAAGGATGCGCCTGGCAGTGATGGCACACACCTTTAATCCCAGCACTTGGGAGGCAGAGACAGGTGGATTCCTGAGTTCAAGGACAGCCTGGTCTACAAAGTGAGGTCCAGGTCAGCCAGGACTACACAGAGAGACCCTGTCTTGAAAAACCAAAAACCAAACATACAACCCTCACCCCCGAAAACCTAAAAATGCAATATGAATTGTATAGGTGCTTCATGAAGCTAAAGGAACAGAGGCAGCCACACTACGAGTCAGCTTCTCAGAAAGATACAAAGGCAGGGAGATTCCTAAATCCAAGGTCAGCCGAAACACAGCCCGTCTAGGCCCAGCTGTGGTAGAAATGGTAATTTCAGGACAGGATTTCACCCAGCTAGTTTACTGTCTGTGCTTAACAGAGGCAGGCAGTTCTCTAAATTCTTTTGCAAAGTTAAAAGAAAATGTGTACTTGCTATTTCCTAAAAATTAAGGGGCTGGGCTCACAGGATGGTGATTCATAGGACACCAGGATTGATATGTAAAGTAAAAAACTGGGCTTTGGGTCTGTAGGAGATGAGCTAGCAGAACATGATAGCAGTTCTTTAGAATTTTTCTCTAGTGAGAGCTGAGCTGTTTTGAGATCTCTGGAGAGCAAAAACAGCTCTTCAAGGATCTTTTTCTAACATGGTTTCTGACTTGGTTGGAAGAGCCAAGAATTTTTATAGCAGCTTTTCTGACTTTGGTCAGAAAATCCATGAGCTTTTCAGATAGTTTTTACGATTTTTAGTAGCAGAGAAGCTGTCTAGAGCAGAGCAGAACACACACACACACACATACACTCACACAGATTGAGAGAGAGAGAGAGAGAGAGAGAAAGCGAGCAATTTGGAAAGCCATCTCAGCAGAGCATAGGCTGCCATCTTGGGCCCACGATTTGACTTCTAATTTGTTTTTGCGACTCCCAGACACCCCTTCCTCAGAGGACCCAGCAGAGACAGGGATGGGGTTGAAGCAGGAAACAGCAGCAGCCACAAGACTGGTTTATTGTGTGTGGCTCAGCACAATAATGTAGTGTCCTTGCTTGAGCGGCACAGCACAGAACTGGGAGGGGGAGGGGGCAACCAGAAAAGGAAAGACACCACCGTTCTAGGCCTGGGCTGTCCATCAGGCACTGAGAAGCTAAAGCACTGCAGGAGGCAGGTGAAGAAGAGGAAGAGCTCCATGCAGTCCAGGGGCTCCCCCAGGCATGATCTGCGGCCTGTGTGTAGAAGAGGGCTCAGTTAGTCTGGGACCTGATTGGTGCTCCACCCTCTAAGGCACCCCTGGGAGAGACAGGCAGCCAGGCATCCCCCAGGCACCTGCTGAGTGTTGTTGTAGGCCGCCCGGCCTACATGAATCAGGTACTCCTGGAAAGCAGGCTGGGGCTGAAAGAGAGACTAGACAGGGGGAGAAATAATGAGGCCAAGACAAATTTTCTCTGATCAAGGCCCGAGAGTTTACTAAGAAACTGTGCTTATAAGGGGGATGGCCCAATCCCCCCCCCCCCCCCCGGCAGTCCATTTGTGGTGCCTGGAGCCAGCCTGTAGGCGAAGTGCAGGATAGGATGGATCTCTGGAATGTCTCATGGGTCTCTCAACAGGTAGCAGAGTCTTGGAGAAGAACAGTGGTGGTTGACATAACATAGCCATCTAAGTCGGAAGGCTACACCTCAGGTGATCTCATATTCAGTGGCAGCAAAGTCTGAATCAGCCTGCTTCAAGGCTGAGGGAGGCTACAGCTGAGAATGGCATGAAGGCCTCAGGCTTCACAAAGTGGCCCTGGGCATCCAGGAAGTGTTCAGGATGGAAGTGGAGGGGCTTCTCCCAGACAGTCTCCTGTGTGTGTCTGTGTGTGTGTGTGTGTGTGTGTGTGAGAGAGAGAGAGAGAGAGAGAGAGAGAGAGATTTGGCCCTTTGTGACTGGAGTGTCCCAGCCATCTAGCAGCAAAGTACTCATAGCACTTATGAGATCACCCTGCTGTGACCTTACCAGAGCCAGGAAACTGCCACTGGGCCCCATAGCAGCCCATGTACAAGAAGAGTGTCAAATTCCTTGAGGTCAGTAGTGAGACCTGAGGCCATACATCGTCCACAGCACCCCTCTCCTCTTGGTCTCTTGGCTGACAAGCTCCACTAGACCCTGATCTCTCTCCCACACCCCTGACTCTTTACTCACTGAGGGTCAAAGGGACTTGGGGCCGCTGTGACTTCTGCTCTATCCAACTAAGCCCAAACATGCTGTCACATCTTGACCCCACATCCTGGCCACTGCGCTCTTATGTCTTTGCCTTTGGAAAGTTGAGCATCCACAGGCCTGCAGTGTCCTCTCTCCATGTGCCACTAGGAGCGCCATGCCTCTGTCCCTCTCCACTGTCATTCCCCCTCACCTTGTACAAGCTGTATGGCATATTCTGGAAATCAAGCAGCAGCAGGTAGCAGGTAGTCCAGCACTGGCGCCAGTGCATCATGTCCACTAAGAGCAGGAAAATGGCCGCGAATATGGCCACAGACCATAGCTAGTCAGCAGCCCCATGGCTGCCTTACTGCTTCTCTGATTTTTGTGGGGGGAAAAACCTCAGGACCCTCACACTCAAGCCAGCTGAGATCAGGAAAGACACTGTTGGCACACACAGCCTGGGCACTTGGGTTCTTACAAAGGAGGCAAGCTTGCCCTGTGTCCGCTGCCTTGGGCGAAGTTGTGTTTACTCCTCAGTTAGAGAGAGGCTGTAGAAGAGCCAGAACAAGCAAGGTAGGTCAGCGTCAGAGGTTCTTTCCTTCCCAGGTGCTTACTCAGTGTGTTGGTGGGGGAGGGGCGGGCATCAGGACCTGGGAGTTGAGTTCCACGGGAGCTGTGCACACAGTGCTCCTGTTGGGTGAGCATGGTGGGCAGATGACCACGGAACTGCTCCAAGGCATGTGCGTGATCACAAGGTGTAGAGAAGTCAGTCAACAGATTATGCAATGCAGGGAGAAGTCTGGGGGGCTTGAGGACATTTCCTCCGACCGAGAAGAGTTGAGAGAAAGTGGCTGATTGGCAAGACATAAAGGGCTGACTGGTACAGCAGGTCACATCGTGTGGCTGTCCCAAGGAGTACACTTAAAGAGCTGGGGGGGGGGGTGAGAGGCGGGGGTGGGGGGCGGCTAATTGCAGCACCTGGAGTCTTGTGTTCTGTTCTGAGGTTGCTGAGTTGATCCGGAAGGCCTGACTCAGAACCTGGAAACTTCTTAAGTCCAATCTGAGAACATTGAGAAACTGTCAGCAACGGTTGAGAGTCCTTGAGGTTGGGTCACTTCCTTCTTTACTTTTTTCTGGGTTTGATCTTTTGAGACCTAGAGGGTTTCTCTGTGTAGCCCTGGCTGTTGTGGAACTTGCTCTGTAGAGCAGGCTGGCCTCAAACTCACAGAGATCCACCTGCCTCTGCCTCCTGAGTGCTGGAATCAAAGGTGAGCATCATTGGCTGTTTGATTCTAGATAGAACTGGACATTTCATTCCATAAAACAGAGATAAGTCTTCCCTGAGCCAAGCAGGAAGTTAAGATTTGGTTTGGTTTTAGGTTTTTGGTGGTTTGGGTTTTTTG